>NC_056728.1:1749902473-1750122473 GCF_019279795.1 Protopterus annectens | reverse complement strand
ACCCTGGAGAAATCCCAACAGTCTAGCTGTACAACAGAGGGTAACATAGGTTCATAGGTTCATACTAGGCTATCTGCCCTAGGGCATTTATAAACCTAGCCAGAATGTGTTTGGCTTTCGCCACCCATTTTAAATTTATTTTGCTATGCCCTTTTTCGAGGTTAGTATACTGTGCCACTGTCTAACAGTGACACAGAAGTGATACCCGGTGTAAACCTACGATCTCCCATCCACTCATCAAGATTCCTCTTGAATAGAGTCAATGAGGGACTCTGCCTAACCTGGACTGGGATTTTATTCCAGAGTGAAGGGAGCCTCTGGGTTATGAATCTGTCCCTCCAGCATGTCCTATTTATTTCAGTGCTGAGGTTCTAGTCTCTCGAGCGCGTAGCTCGATGGGATTTGGATTTTCTGAGGTGCAGCATGTCCATTAATTCCGGGTTGGACATGGCTTTATACATCAGGCACAGATCGCCTCTGAACAGGCGGTATGCCACTGAGTAGAGCTGGAGTTTCTTTAACCGGGCAGCATATGGCATCTGTTTGAGCCCTTTGATCCTCTTGGTGAGGTACTTTTGGGGTCTTTCCAGTTGCTGCTGGTGTCTGGTAAGGTACATCCCAAAAGGGGCATTGTACTCAATTATGGGCCTGATGAGGGATGAGTAAAGAGGCACGATGACCTCCCTGATCTAGATGTGAATCCCTTCATGATTAGGTGGGCTATATAAAATGTTTTTCTAACCACTTTGGCCACGTGGTTGTCAAATGAGAGATTGCTATCAACTTGGGTCCCCAGGTCCCTAATTACTTCTTCTGTACTTAATGGATTAGCACCTATGTGGTAATTTGTGGGCACTTTGTTTTGCCAAAGGGGATGACTATACACTTTTTGGCATTTAGCTTGAGGCCATGGCTCTGGCACCAGTTGTCTGTTTCTATGAGGCCCTTTTGGAGGATGCTTGTGTCAGCTGGAGAGTCGATTATGGCGCCCAGTTTGCAGTCATCTGCGAACTTGGTCAGCCACAGTCCTTCTGTGTTGGCCTGTACCTCCGAGAAATATTTACCGAACAAGAGAGGTCCCAGGACTGAGCCTTGTGGGACACCACTTGTAACTAGTTTGGAGTCTGACATGGCTCCAGCAATTCTAACCATGTGGGTTCTGTCCTTGAGCCAGTTTGCAATCCATCTAGTGACATAGGGGTTTATATTTAAGCTGGTGAGCTTATCTATAATGCCCGAGTGGGGTATTGTATCGAAGGCTTTTGCGAGGTCCAGGTAGGCTGTGTGGACCACCTTCCCCTAGTCAATGGCCTTGGTGACTGTTTCAAAGAAATCAACCAGGTTTAAGAGGCAGGATCTGCCCTTAACAAAGCCGAACTGGGTAGGATCCAGTGTCTGTAGGTCCCCAATATCTTTATTTATGAGGTCCATGATGATCCTTTCCATAGCTTTGCAGACCAAGCTAGTCAGGCTTATGGGGCGATAGTTTCCAGGATCCGTTGAGGCACCACCTTTATGGAGAGGGACCACTGTTGCTGTACGCCACTCTTTGGGCACATATCCTGTAGTAAGGCTGAGATTGAACAGTAGTTTTATGTTTGGGTTTAGCTCTTCTTGGAGTTCATGTAGGACGTAGCCCGGGACACCGTCTGGTCCCATTGATGCTGTGTTTTTTGCTTTGGAGAGGGCAGCTCTTACCTGAGCATCTGAGATGTCAGGGGGGCAGCACTCTGCTGAGATAGACATTTGCCCTTTTGGTGGGAGCAGAACTGCAAAGTTCGGTCATAAATATCACATGGAGCAGAACTGCAAAGTTCGGTTATAAATATCTCTAGCATACCATTGACTTCTACACAAACCTCTGTGTTATGTAAAGGCTTATCTTTTTTTCCATCACAAAAGACAGATATGGTTGATATCCTACAGGAGTTAAGAATGTTCGCTAGAATGTTGACTCTTAAGACTATGTTTAAAAGTACTGATAATGTGATGCATACCTTCACTAAACCAAGTACTTTTGTACCTAAAACACATCCGACAGTGGACACATTTGTTTCTGTCTGTGAGAATGAAATTAGAAAAATCTTTGATGAAGGTACTGTAGTTAAACGGTATAATTTAAGTAAAACAGAGAATGAGGCACTGAATTGCGAACCTTAGAGTCTATTGAAATAAGGCCAGCTGATAAAGGTGGAGTCGTTGTGGTGTTGGACAAAGATCAATATATGACACAAATGAGATTACTATTAGAGGAAGAGAATGCATATCGGATAATAACCCGAATACAAGCTAAGGGAATGATAGATAGAATCTCTGTTATGTTGTTTGATCTTTTAGTTAATGGGATGGTTACAGAAGATCTATTTAAGTACTTTACTATTGAACATCCAGTATTTCCAACTATATGATTACCTAAATTACATAAGAACTTGAGGACTCCACCTGTGAGACCTATAGTCTCAGGCAAGGGGTGGGCTACAGAGCCCCTGTCTGTTTATGTAGAAAATATCTGCATCCTGTGCTAGAGACATGTAGTAGTGTGTTGAAAGACACTAAAATGTTTCTAGAGTTACTATATAGCAAGACTAAAGATCTAACTGAAACATTTTATTTTGTTACACTAGATATAGTTTCTCTATTTACAGTCATACCCAATGCCTGGCGTGTTGAAAACATCAGAAGCCTGCTGCATTCTAAATGTGTTTTTACCAATGAAAAGATTAGGTTGATATGCTCTCTACTTGAGATTATCTGAGAAAATAACCTGTTTAGCTTTGGAGACGTGATGTACCTTCAAAAGGTTGGCGTGGCAATGGGCACTCCGTGTGTCAACAGCTACTCCAATCTTCTGTTGGTTCAATGGGAATATGAATCATTCCTGGAGAAAGAGGAATTTTGGAACAACTTAATTTGGTACACTCGTTTTGTTGATGACATGTTTTTTTCTATGGAAAGGTATGCAAAATGAACTTATTTCATTTATTGAATATCTGCATGGCATTACCTCTTTCGTGAAATTTACCATTACATTTTCACAGGAAGAGATAGAATTCCTTGACGTTAAACTAAAGAAATCAGATATTCTAGGGATTCAGACAAGTATTCACAGGAAACCCACAAGGAAAAATGCTTTGCTACATAAAGACAGCATGCATCCGAAATTTGTAGGTAAAAATGTAGTGAAAGGGCAAATCTTGATGAGACTACATAATGATGAATCACAGCTTAAGACAGCATTAGATAAGCTTAAAGAAGAGTTTTTAGAGAGAGGGTATCCTGGTGATATGTATAATAAATATATAGTTGAAATGAAGAGAGAGAAACACCAGAGGTAGACCCTTTTTTTCTGAGGGAGCCAATAATACACCACACGTGAATGGCAGTAATGATGGTAAACTTAGATCCCCCTTACTTTTAGCAGTGACATTAGTATTTTTTGTGAAGTATTTAAAAGAAATTGGAACATCTTGAAAACTATTAGAGACCTGGATAGTTTTATAGAAGATGCACCTAGTTTTGCTTTTAAAAATAAGAGGTCCCTTAAACTTCATCTGTGCTATGGCAACAAGAGTAATAGACTGAACAATTTATCTGAAAGAAAAGGCACTTATATGTGCAGGAACTGTTCAGCATGCAAGTATATTCATTCATGTACCACATATATCCACCCTGATCTGCACTTTGAATTACAAGCTAGGCAGTATGCTGACTGCAGAACAAAAAATATAGTGTATTTTGCTTTATGCATAATATGCAATGCTTACTATATAGGAAAGACTAATCATAAAGGAACGCATACAGGAGCACTACAGAGATTTTTCCACTAAAAAGGAAGCAAATGCTCTTTTTAAGCATGTATAAACTAAGGGCAGACAACATTCCTTTAAATTTATTGTTTTAGAGGCTATGCAGGAAGGAATGAGAGGTGGGGACATAAAAAACAGGACTGAGCTTGCAGAGCAAAGATGGATACTCAGATTGAATGCACATACCTCTCCAGGGATTAATGAGGTAGTGTCCGTGAAACCCTTTTTAAAAGCTAGGACACTTAAGCATTAATGAGTTATTATTAGACAAATGTATTTTTTGCTTTTTATTATTTTTTAAATGAAGTCTTTAATATGAAATTTTAGCATGCATAATTGAATGATGTTCTTAATTAATGTTATAATTGATTATTGAGTGTATAAAAGTAGGTGTATGAGAGGATTTTATTTGAGTCTGATGAAGCAGTCGAGTGGATTGTGAAAGTGCTTACTTTTTGTCTCTACAATTAAAGTGGATTTATATAAGCCTTGGTGACTGGCTCAGCCTGTTTTTCTTTATTTCCAAACATGGTATCTTGACTTTTTCTGATACCACCTCAGAAAATCCCCCTGAGGAGATCCCTAAGAAGAAGAGGGAGTAGTTGGACTCCCTGGAGGAGTCTATCACAGAAAGTACGGACTTTGATGAAGGTGAAGTGTCCCTATGGTCACCTCCTGAAGATGTCTCATTTGGAGCCATCCTTGAAATCCTTAAACAGAGAGATGGCTGGATGACCAGCAACTCTTCATCCAAGGAGCCTTTCAGTAATGGTTCGTCTACCTCCTGAGTAACTCTGCTTGCCAACGAGCTCATTGAGATGATCTCTTGGTGAATGTGAAAGAAGTCCAATACTGTTGAACCCATGCCTTGGAGACCAGAAAAAAAATATGGCACCAACTTTTTTGGGGAAAAGGGATGCCTATTGAACCCATAGTCATGGCAGTGGTCACTAAAAAGCAACTTGCCAAGGAGAGTTCCACTGTTGTTCCCCTCAGCAAGGAGTCTCGGGCGATAGACAGGTTTGGGAAGCATGTCTATACTTCAGCAACATTTGCCTTAAGGTCACTGAATTATTTGGCACACTTCACCAGACAGCAGAGGGATCTGAATTCAGAGGAATCTGATTACAGAGCTGTCAAATACCCTCTCAGGATCCATTTCTGAAGAAATACATTTTTCTGTGACTTCCCAGTTGGTTGCCCTGCAGTCTAGTTCCATTTCTTCAATGAAGCTCATTTCACATGTAGTCAAAGGAACCTCAAGGGCAGTGGGTTCAGGCATTTCTATTAGGAGGCATGCCTAGATGCGCTTATATGATTTTGTGGAGCCCTTCAAGTCTTTGTTCGTCACTGCTCCTTTTGATAGCATGTCTTTGTTTGGCCCAAAAGTAAAAGACATATTATCAAGGTGTAAGAAGGGCAGAAAGACCGTATCTACCTTGGGTGTACTTTTTTCAACCCCTCAAAGATCTTTTTCTAGGAATCATCAAGGTGGTTGAAAGATGTGGTTCAAGAAATCCCAGTGAACTTGCTCTCCCTTCAGGGACGATTTCAAGTCAAATGGATAATGTCAGTAATTTGGTACATCAACAAGCAAGGAGGGTCCAGATCGTAACTCATGTGTTGAGAAGCTCTCAGAGTGTGGCAATGGGTGATCTCATCCAGCCACTTTCTCTTAGCAATGCACATTCCAGGGAAGTCCAGTGTGATAGCAGACAAACTGAGCAGGTTTATTCTTCTAACTCACGAGTGGTCTCTCAGCAAGAATGTGACAAAAATTATTTTTTTATCGATGGGGCCAGCTTTGCTGCAATCTTTGTACTTCTCTAAACAACAAGTGCAGTAGCTACTTTGCCCTAATCCCCCCCACAGGGGAATCACTGAGGGATGCTCTACTTCACAATTACCCCCCCCCCCGGTCTACTATATGCTTCTCCATCAATCCCACTAATTCAAAATTCCTACAGAAAGCTACCATGTTGAAGAGCAAAGTCATCCTCATTGCACCTTACTGGCCTCGACAGATTTCATTCCTCTTCCTTTGGCATCATTTACTTCACCGACCTTGGATTCTGGATCCAATTCCAGACTTCCTGTCTCACCCAACAGGCATGATCCATCCAGACATATCAAACCTCAGGCTTGACAGCCTGGCTTATCTAGTTTCATTAATAGCCAGACAACCTATGGTCTCTTCCCCAGTCCGACATATACTTTTATCTTCCCATAAACCTTCTACACATAAGCTTTATTCCAGTAATTGGAAAATGTTTGTTTACTGGGCACATCGAAATAATGTTCATCCCTTTTCAGCTCCAGTGCTTAACATCCTTGAATTTTTGGCCATACTTTTTAATGAGGGCGCTATTTCCTCAACAGTTAAGATTCATATAGCAGCAGGATCAAATTTTCACATTAGATTTGAATGTTTCTCTGTTGCCTCTCGTAAGCTCTGCAAAGCCTTTTTTGTGAGGCACTCTTCTTTTAAGGCCTCCCTTTTAAGACTCTACTTCACCGTGGGATCTAAATCTGGTATTGCAGGTGCTTACTCATTCCCCCTTTGAACCAGCAGCTAAGTGTGATCTTAAATATCCTTCTTGGAATAGAATATTTCTAGTATCCATTACTTCTGCCAGACGAATTTCAGAGAGTTAAGCCTTGTCTTCAAAACCTCCATATTTGATTTTTTTCACAAGGGTAGAGTTACACTGCAAACCGATGCATCCTTTCTTCCTAAGGTGGTGTCAGAATCTAATATCATTCACTCCATTAATTTGCCAGTATTCTTTCCTAATTTTGCTAACAAAGGTGAATACATATTTCACATATTGGATGTTCACAATTTTGTTTTTCTCTACATAGAACGAAACACATCAGAAAAACTGATCAATTGTTTTCTCATGTTCAGAAGGAAAATTGGGAAAGACATTTGCCAAAGTAACTTTCCCAGATGGCTAACTGACTGTATTTCATTTATTTAAAGCAAATTGGGTGAACTGATCTTGTCAGTCATTACTTATTCTTGACTAATGGGGTTCGGTTCTGAACCCTGGGAACTGACTTGGCTATTATACAAAGTTTGCACCAGCCAAAAACTCTTGAGCTAAGGTTCTACCCATACTGCCTCTCTTTCCATTACCTCAGATCTCATTTGTTGTGTAGAAAATTGGACGTGTCAGCCGATGCTCTCAGCTAAATGATTAAAAATTTTCTTACTTGCCTAATTATATTATTTCAAAATGCTTTAATACCTTTAGTACTTACTATCATTTAAGTATTTTTTGTGAGTGAATTCCTTGAAGCTTCTACCCTCATTTTTTACCTCAGGGTATTTCTATTTTACCATTGCTGGTATTAGGCCTCTCCTTCCCTCTTACCATTGGTAACCTTTCAATATCATTGTTGGTATTTTTTTCTCCTGCTTCTTTCCTTCCTTTACCTGTGTGGATATTTTTTATATACCATAATTCTAAACCTTTTTCTTTCCACTTTTTCACTACTAGCAAGTGTGTGTGTGTGTGTGTGTGTGTGTGTGTGTGTGTGTGTGTGTGTGTGTGTGTGTGTGTGTGTGTGTGTGTGTGTGTGTGCGTGTGTGTGCGTGTGTGCGTGTGTGTGTGTGTGTGCGCGTTTGCATGCGTGCATACCATGTTTTTTTTACTTAACATGGCAGAAACAAAAAGGAACCACCGGGTTCAAATAGTGTAAGGACTGTGGCAGAAAGATGCCCAGTTCTGATGAGCAGCTTTCTTGAGTTTCTTGTCTGGGTGTCCCTCATCTGGAAGTTCAACCTCCTTGTGACATCTGTAAGGGCTTTAGCATCCAAACTCTCCAGAGAGACATAAGCTAATTCTCAAAGACTTGTTGAATGTGCTTTTGGGGACGCTCTTTCTTAGGCAGAGACTTCAAAATTTCCAAAGTCTGAGGCAAAAAAACGGAGTCATTCAGTACCGTCTTCCCCTAAGGTACATGTCTTCAAATCTCAAAATTCCCTGGCTCTGAAAGTTTCTTCGGAACCACAGGCAAAAGTTCCAATAATGTCATTGCCTTCTGCTCCAGTACCGAAAACAACAAAATCAGTATTAGTGCCATCTATTGTTGATCTTACACAAACAACTTCGACAACAACCACGGCTTGGGTGCTGACGACTTCTCCTGCACTGGCAATTGTTACATCTACTTCATGTGGTTCCATTTTCTCGTTCTATTCAGCAGACTGTGGTGCTGAAGGTCCATGTTGTAAGTACCCCCTGGACTAGATATTCCCCTTCAATCGACTCCTTTTTGGGTCAACAGCTGAGTCCCTTTGTGAAAAGACCTGAATTTCCTTTGGGAATATCAACCTGTTCCTCCAGGAGTCTATCAGAATTGGATGCAGTCAGATTAGTGGATCAGCTCTTGACAGCCAGAGGCCACTGTGCACATTCTCGGACCTTCTTCCCTCCCGGAGCTGAAGCATACTCTCCCAAGACTCCTACATATATTTCTTCTTCAACCTCCTCCCAGGTTTTGGAGCCCATTGCTTCGGCACTGCCAGTGCCAACTGCTTTAGTGCTGACAGTGGATCTCACCTCAGCTCTGGAATCTACTCCATGGTGTTTGGCTGCTTTGGACCAGTTGCACCCATGGGAATGTGATTTGACTGCTGGTTCCGGGATCCTTGGATCGGCTCAGATTTTTTCTTTGGTGCCATCTGTGGCTCCTCTGTACCATGGTAGTTTCAAGTCCTCTCTTGGCTCCTTCTTTGGGGTGTGGCTCATCGGAGTGGGGTGTGACCCCAGTTCCAAGGTTGTCTTTCTCGGTTCTGGGCTCCCATCCCTCTTCAGGCGGGCCTGCCTTACAGATTATGGAGAGAGCTTTAGCCTCAGCAGGCTCCCAGTTGGCTGCATTCCCATCAAAGTGCCATATTTTTGTTCCCTCTGGTTCACAGCTGCCACAATCTGCTATGTTTGCACAGCAGGCACAAGAGCAGCAAGATACCCAAGTTCTGGTTCCCCCCCTCTTCTGAGTCCTCCTTAGAACTTCTTCCCCCATAAGAGGTCATGCAAGAGTAAGCAACTGGATTCTCCAGAAGGATCAGTCACTGAGGATACAGATTACGATGAAGGGGAAGGGTCCCTACAGTCACCCCCCTAAAGATGTCTCCTTTGGAGACATCCTGGAAATATTAAAACAGAGAGGTGATTGGAAGCCCTCAAACCCATCCTCTGAGGGGAATCTGTTTTCTTGCAAGTTTTTCTTGCCTATCTACTTCTTGAGTGACCCTGCCCACTGACGAACTAATCAAGTTGATCATTCAGCATGCGTGGAAGGCTCCTGCCACCATAGAGCCTATTCCCCGGAGACCAGACAAGATTCTTTAAACCCCAGAGGATCAGCCCCATTGGTCTAAGGGTCTATCAGTGGATGCCATGGTGGTGGCGGCGACCACCAAAACAGAACTCGTCGTAGAGAGTTCAACTGTCCATCCACCAAACCGAGAATCCCAGATGATGGACAGATTTGGGAAGTCTGTCTTCACTTCATCAACCTTTGCTATTTGGTTCTTGAACTTCTTGGCCTACTTTACTAGACTCCAAAGGGATCTAATAACTGAGCTTTCAATCTCCCTTGCAGGAGCATTTTCTGACGAGGTTCGAGATAAGGTTGCCTGACAGCTTGCCACCCTGGAGTCCATCTTGAATTCATCTGTGCAGCTCATTGCGCATAGAGCTGAAGGGACATGTAGGGCAGCGGGTTCAAGCGTTGCCATTAGGCGCCATGCCTGGATGCGCTTGTGTGATTTTGCAAACCCCTTCAAGTCTTCCTTTGTCAATACTCCTATTGATGCTACCTCATTGTTTGGCCCAGAAGGTAGAGACACATTAGCCAGGAGTGAAAAGGACGGGAAGACCCTTTCTGCTGTGGGTGTGCATTTTTCCATTCCACAATGACCTTATTCCAGGAATCAGAGGAGTGGAAAATGTGGTTCATGAAGACCCAAGGGCATTTTCGGGACTCATGTGGTGAGTTTTCCCCCCTGGGGCAGAGGGAGGACTCTTCTGGAAGGCACCCCTCCTGTGGCAGAGGAGGTCTGCTTAACCAGAGTTCCAGAGATTCCTTTTCTGGACAACCCTACTAATGTTCCTGGGTGGAGGATCCGATTTCTTACCTCTGGAAGCAGTCGGAGAAAGATTTTCTCTGCACCATTCAGCCTGGTTCACAATAACATCAGATTCCTGGGTGCAGACAATAATTACCAAAGGTTACCACATTCCCTTCAATCTTTTCACCAAACCCCAAAGGGGAATCCCCAATGTTCTACCCAGTCAGAGGGATCTAGCAGCACTAGAAGTTCAAAAGCTGCATCAAAAAGGAGTGATCCAAGCAGTCACACCAGACCAGATAGGATCTGGATTCTACTCAAGATTCTTTTTAGTGCCCAAAAAAAAACAGAGGACTGGTGACCAATCTTGGGTCTCAGCCTATTGAACAAATTTGTGCAACAGACAAAATTCCGAATGGTCACAGTTCAGCCTATCCTTCTCTTTCTAAAGAAAGATGATTGAATGTGGTCTATAGATCTTCAGGATGTGTATTACCACATAAAGATGGACAAGCGCTCCAGAAGATATCTCTGCTTCTGGCTAGGAGCTGGTAATTACCAGTTTCAAACACTGCCCTTTGGCCTCACCACAGCCCCCAGTGTGTTCACCAAATGCATGGCAGTCATAGCAGCTCATTTGAGACTACAGTAATTTTGTGTGTTTCCATATCTAGATGACTGGCTCCTCACCGCCCCCTCCAAATATCTACTGCTTTGCGCCACAAACTTTGTTTTACATCTTGCCAAAACGTTAGGCTTTTCAGTCAATTAAAAAAAATCACAGCTGTCTCCCACGCAGGATCTGGAATTTATCAGAGCAATACTAAATACAATATCCTGTGTGGCCTTCCTTCCTCATCACAGGTTGTTAGAGCTAAGATCGCAATTACAGATTATCCTCTCCCAAGACAAAGTTCCTGCTCGTCTGGTAGTACAACTTCTTAGATCCATGGCAGCAACAATAACATTAGTTCCCATAGCAAGGTATGACATGAGGCTGCTTCAGTGGCTCTTGGCATCACAATGGTCACTTCTAACACACCTCATGTCCCATCCAGTTTTGATAAATTGCTGCAAAAATGATTTATCTTAGTGGATGAAGCCATAAGAAAATTTATGGAGTCGTTCTTTTTCCCGCTGTCAGCCCAAGGCCGTAGTGACCATGGACACTTCCCATATAGGGTGGGAGGGAGCAGTTTCTGGGAAAGACAGTCCGAGGCACTTAGTTCCCACAAGAGGCCAATTTGCATATCAGTGTCCTAGAACTGAGGGCAGTGCTTTTAGCGTTGCAAGCATTTCAGTCCGCCTTTCCTTCGGGGACATTTGCTATCCAATCAGACAACATGTCTGAAGTCTGGTATATCCACAAACAGGGGGGAACCAGATCCTGTCACCTGTGTCGGAAAGCCCTAAGAGTTTGGCAATGGGCAATCGCCTCCAACTGCTTTCTGATAGCAATGCATATCCAAGGGAACTCCAGCGTGATTCCAGACAAACTGAGCAGGTGTATCCTTCTGCCTCACCAGTGGTCTCTCAATCCTAATGTAGCAACGAAGATCTTTTGCTGATGTGGTCAGCCTTGCTGCAGTCTGTTTGCCTATTCCATAAACCACAAATGCAGCAGCAGTAGCTTTGCCCTAATTACCTCTCTCAGAGAGTCCCCGAGAGATGCACTGCTTCATGACTGGCCACCCAGACTTCTGTATGGCTTTCCCCCAATTCCACTAATTCCCCAATTTCTGAGGAAAGTCCAGTGGTTGAGAAACAAAATGATTCTCATTGCACCGTACTGGCCCCGTCAAGTGTGTTTTCCCTTTATTTGGACTCACCTGATTCACCTCCCGTGGACTCTGCATCCAGCTCTGGACTTGCTGTCACACCCTCAGGGCTTGATGCATCCCAGCCTTCAACATCTCAAGCTGACAGCTTGGTTTCTCCAATTCCAGTAATTGCCAGGCGGAACAACTTGTCCTCCCCAGTACAGAAGATACTTCTGGCTTCACATAAACCATCCACCAGAAAAATTTACCTAAACAAATAGAAAAGATTCTCTATTTGGACGTGTACAAATGGCATTGATCCATTCTCAGCACCATTTGATAAGGTTCTGGAATACTTAGCCACCTTATTTCAATTGGGAGCCTGAACTTCTACAATTAAAGTTCATCTAGCTACAATTTTGAATTTTCTTAATGGTTTTGATGATCATTCATTAATGTCTCATCGTTTGTGCAAAGTTTTCCTTAAAGGAGCTCAGCATTTAAAACCCCCTTTCAAAGATCCAGTAGCACCTTGGTATTTGGCCTTAGTTTTACAATGCCTAATTCATCTGCCCCTCGAGCCAGCAGCCACTTGTGACCTCAAGTTTTTATCTTGAAAGACCCCTTTCCTAGTAGCTATCATGTCTGCTAGGAGAATTTTAGAGTTACAGTCTTTGTGTGTGAATCATCCTTATATAATCTTTCATAAAGAATGAATATCACTCAGAACCAATCCCTCATTCCTTCCAAAAGTTGTTTCAGAGTCTAATATCAACCAGACCATGGAGTTACCAGTCTTCTTTCCAAAATTTTTAAACAAAAGAGAGTACTGCTTGCATATGTTGGACGTCCACAGACAATTACGTTTTTACTTGGACAGAACAAAATCCTCTAGAAAATCAAAGCAACTATTTCTCTCCGTTTCGGGTACCAGATTGGGCAAACCGGTATCAAAGGTCACCTTCTCAAAATGGTTGAGACTACATTACCTTTATATACAACCAGAATAAACTCAAACTATCAGCAAAAGTTAGAGCTGATTCTACAAGATCTGTTTCCACTTCAGCAGTCTTCTATTCCAGAGCTTCTATGGAAGACATATGCGCAGCTACAACTTGGGCTACTCCACATCCCTTTATCAGTCATTACAAATTAGACATGGTCTCCAGGGGAAGAGCATCCTTTGGCGCTGTAGTGCTCAGGGATATTCCTCCTTAGGGCCGCCCAGTATCTAAAGTAGCTGGGGACTCTGTCCCATCAGTCAAGAATAAATGAAGATTGACAACATCAGATAAAGAAGTTATGTTCTTTTACCATAACATTCCATCTGTGTTGTCAGTCTTCATTCATTCTTGACATCCCACCCTCCTGCTCCCTTTGAGACACTCCTGGAGGTTCGGCACTAGTCCTGGGTTTTTTTGTTATAGGATTGTACCTCAGATAGAGCTTCCTTTTTTCTTAGTGGTGGGCAAACTCGATCTGAGGTAATGGGAAGAGAGAGAGAGTATGGGTAGAGCCTTAGCTTAAGTGTTTTTGACTGGTGCAAGCTTTGTTTAACGGCCGGGTCGGTTCCGAGGGTTTGGAACTGAACCCCACCAGTCAAGAATGAATGAAGACCGACAACACAGATGGAACATTATGGTAAGAACACAACTTCTTTTTACTTTACCAAAACCATTGCAGGGCCATTCAGCTAAATCCATGGCAACTTCCTTAGTTTTCCAATCTAAAGCATCCATGGATGAAAACAAACAGTGAATCCAAATTAGCTTCCTCAACTAAGAATAACCATAAGGTATTCTTTAATTACATCCATAACCTGAAAGGAAAGGCCCAGATTAGTGGCAAACTGGTAGTTAATGATACCATAGCACATATACTGAGTTTGTGGACATAGCTAACCTGTTGGATGACAGATTATCTGAAAAGTTCACTCCTCTGACCCTGCCACACTTAAACCATGACATTCCTACCACCTGTCCCCTACCTTGTATCTCCAAAGAGCAGGTTGTAAACACCCTCTCTAATGCAAAAAACACAGCATCTGTTGACCTGATAACATTCCAAGTTGTGTCCTACGTGGGCTCCAACAAGAATTAGCAACACCATTGGGTACTCTCTTCAATCATAGTCTTAAGCACCAGTTTCATCCCTGGTGAATGGAAAACAGCCACCATTCTTCCTTTGCACAAAGGTGGTGCTTCCACTGACCCTGGGAACTATAGACGTATTAGCCTGACTAGCCTTATCTGCAAAGCCATGGAGCAAATAATCATGGACCTTATCAACAAAGATATAGGTAATCTCCAAACACTTGACCCTACTCAGTTTGGATTTGTCAAAGGCAGGTCATGCTTGTTAAACCTGGTGGACTTCTTCAAGACGGTCAACAAGGCCCTGGATGAGGGAAAATCTGTGCATACAGCCTACATAGACTTAGCCAAGGCTTTTGACACTATCCCCCACTCGGGCATCATTGACAGACTCACCCAGTTAGGTATCAACCTTTATATCATTAGATGGGTTGCTAACTGGCTCACTAGTAGCACACACACAGTCAAAATAGGGGAATCCACCTCCAACAGCAGACCTGTATCCAGTGTTGTTCCACAGGGATCAGTCCTGGGATCTCTACTGTTTGAAATCTATTTCTCCGAAGTACAGGCAAAAACTAAAGTTTGCTGATGACTGTAAACTGGGAGTGGTCTTGTAATCTCCAGATGATGTCAACATCCTACAAGAGGGTCTTACACAAACAAATGATTGGTGTCAAAGTCATGGCCTTAAACACAATGCAAAAAAGTATTATCGTCCCTTTCGGTAAGAGCGATGTTCCTGCTAACAACCACATCAGTAGCAACACCCTAAGTATGCACTCAGTGATGAGAGACCTGGGCACACAGGTTGACAGCAACCTTACCTTTGACCACCATGTCTCCACAGTGGTAAGAAGGGTAGTCTATATTGCTCATTTCATAAGTAAGGGCATTACCTCCAGAAAAAAAGAAGTTTTAACCTCCCTGTACTCTTCCCTCATCAGGCCAGTAATTGAGTACAATGCCCCTTTTGGGATGTACCTTTCCAAGCATCTGCAGCAATTGGAGAGACCACAAAGGCTCCTCACATTGAAAATTCAAGGTCTTCAGCATCTGTCTTATGTGGATCGTCTGAAATCGCTGTCACTTTATTCTGTTTCATACAGACTACTCAGAGGTGATCTCTGCCTTGCATATAAAGCAATCTCTGACCCTGCTTTATTGGAAATACTCCATCTCCATAAGCCAAATGGTACACTAGTTACTCACTCTAAAGACCTTAACCTGGTATGTGACATTAATAGAACCTGCTGGAGGGAGAGATTGGTCTCCCAGAGGTTACTACAACTTTGGAACAGACTCCTACTTCATGTCAAACAGTGCACCTCACTGGCCCTCTTCAAACACAATCTGGATGATTGGATGGGTAACTGTAAATTCACCCTGGTGGTTCCCACCAGTGCCCCTCTTGGACAGGGGCAATAGATGCTGATCATGGAAGTAAAAGTAGAAATTGGTAGGCTTGTAAGTGCCCTAGGGCCATTAACCTAGTAACTTTCTATAATCCTATGATATATTTGTTGCAGCAACTTGGGCTACTCCCCATACTTTTATTACTCATTACAAATTGGATCTGGTCTCCAAAGGTAGAGCATCATTTGGTTCAGTGGTGCTCAGGAATATCCTTCCATGAGTCCACCCCGGATCTTGGGTAGTTGAGGACTGTGTACCATTAGTTGAGTATAGAATGAAAATTGAAAACAGAAAAGAAGTTATGTACTCACCATATCATTCCATCTGTGTTGTCCATTTTCATTCTTTCTCAACTCCCATCTTTTGAAAACTCCTGGAAGAAAAAGTGATTAGAGAATCTCACTGTCCTTTATATTGAGCTCCAGATGTAGTTGTCTCCTTATTTAACTGCACTGTAAATATTTCTTTCTACTAAAAATCATCAAACAAGATCTGAGGTACTTGGGGTTGTTGCATTATAGGTAAGGGAGAAACTCAAGAGATTTTGGTTGCCATGAGGTTTAGCAATGGCCGAGTCGGATCTGATGGAACATATTTGAACCCATTAGTTGCAGAAGAATGAAAATGGACAACGTAGACAGAATGTTTTGGTGAGTACATAACTTGTTTTTTTTTTATAGAAAGAAGGTCTATCCCTACCCAAATCTCCTAGGGCTCATTTTACGAGGTCTGTGGCAGTTTCTTCAGCTTTTTGGTCAAGAGCGTCTCTAGGTGACATTTGCGCAGCTGAAACTTGGACTAATTCTCACACCTTTATTGCTCACCACAAATTAGATTTGATTTCCAGGAACAGAGAGGCCTTTGGCTCTGTAATACTCTGGAATATCCTTCCATAAAGGCCTCCCAAGATTACATGAGCTGGACACTCTGTCCCATCAGTTGAGGAAGGAATGAAAAGGACAACATCAGATAAAAATGTTATGTACTCACCATAACATTCCATCTGTGTTGTCCATTTTCACTCTTCCTCTACTTCCTGCCCACCTACCCCCTCCCTTTGCTTTTGAAAAGATCTAAGTTTTACATGAGCCTGTGTTCCTTGTTTGCTCCAGCTTTCTTTTTCTTTTCTGTCTTTATTTTATATAAGGGGTTGTCCCTTTATATTTAGGGGCAGCAAACTTGATCTGAGATATGTTAGGTTGGTGGGGCATTATGGGTGAAGAGAGAAGCTCAAGAGTTCTTAGATCCGATGATCTGGTATAAGAGAACAAGTCAGATCAGAGTCTATGATCCAAACCCATCAGTTGAGAAAGAATGAAAATGAACAAAAAGGAAAAAAAGAGGTGTAAACAGGATTAATAGTCACCAATTGTGGATGAAAGTGCTCAACCCATTTGTTAAATATTAAAAGCTGTTTTTGATATGCCTTGATGTGTTTTGAGTTTA
Organism: Protopterus annectens; assembly: GCF_019279795.1. NCBI lineage: Eukaryota > Metazoa > Chordata > Ceratodontiformes > Protopteridae > Protopterus > Protopterus annectens. Next base: position 1,750,105,870 of record NC_056728.1, on the reverse strand, counting down.
ATTTGTGGATTATACTTATGGTCGTGAATTACCACAGGTTCTATTTGGTATTTGGCATTTCTGTGTCCTTATTTAGCAGGACATTTTGATTATTTGATTAGAAGAATGAAAATAGATAACACAGATGGAACATTATGGTGAGTACATAACTTTTAGATCTATGGCAATGAACCCTGTAAAGGTTCATTTGTCCATGGATTCATAGATAAGTTTTTATTGTAAAAAGAGCTGTTTAATTATTATATTTATTGTGAAGGCCCTGTTGATAGAAAGGAGGTCATATTTCCAAATATATTCCAATAGTTGTTTTTTAAGAAGTTTTTCAAATGTTTTTGTTAGAGGAAAAAGTATGATTATTGGTCTGTAATCAGATGTAAAAGCAGGTTTATTCATTGTGAGAACTGAGACAATTGTATTGTTTCCCAGAGTGTGGAATGGAGCCAGTCATTGTGCACTTGTCAGGTATGTCTTCCCATTTCTTTGTAGGACATGATTGTGACCTAACACTGGCTGGTCATGTAGTCACGTAAATGAAAATGCTTCATCAGTGTCTACCTTTGAAGAACCCCCTTCCTTCTTTAGGATTTGAATTTCATGATTGACAGGCTTGACTATCCCCTATTTTAAACTGTCCACTTCAGAAGCACTGAAGTTCTTATCTTGGGAAGTTTTTTTTCTAGTGGTTTCTGCTGACAGGAGATCTCTAAGCTGCAGGCCCTATGTGTAGGGAACCTTGCCTTGTCTTTTACAAGGATTGGGTATCCATTCATATCAACCTGAATTTCCTTCTTGAAGTGTTCCAAAACAGCCCATTCATCTTCTTCTTGTCTTTACCTGTTAAGGAAGCAAGGTAGAAAGAGGCCTTCACACCCTAGAAGTGAACAGCCAGTGCATCTTTTACTTAAACAAGGTGCATAGGTTTATGAAGACTAACAGCTGCTTTTCTGCATTACCCCAGAGAGGTAATCAAAACATTTTCAAGTGAATTTCCATCTCATTATATATTGTCATTAGGCAACATACCAGCCTTTAAAAAATGCTGTGGTCAGTGGCTACTCCATCAACTTTATGGGCTCACTTCAAGAAAGTCTCCATTGCAGACATCTGAGCCACAGCTACTTGCTTCTCATATCATCTCCAGGCAGTATTATCTCAGCTGGTGCGGGAGTCAGACCTCCTTTGGTACCCTGTATGACAAAACCCAGCCTTCTTATCGCTTGGCTGTGTAGCTGTTATAAGGTACATTTCATCTTCATGGATTTAATGATTCATCCCAAAGAATATCCCCTCATAAATCAAGTATTTTAAAAATGTATCTCTTATATCTAAGATCAGGGACTTTGCTTGGTAAGTCTCTTCTGCCCTCATCTTGTTCCCGGACTTGATTTTCCCTATGTTCATCCTCAGGTTTTGGATTTCCCTCTAAATTGGATAGGTGTGCTGTATAATGCTTGTAAGCAGTGCAAGTGTAAAATCTTCATTTTTTTTTTCTTAGTTTGCCAGAAGAGTGCTCTGTCAGTGTTTGGGGATTAACTGATGTGCTCTTGTAGTGCAGTGTGTGACGCAATGGTGTGCATTGGCATAAGGCATGAAGATTCTAAGAAGAAATACTGAACTGTATTGGAAGAGAAGATAAACCCTTTCAGTGACCCACCTAGGAAGGTTCCTTCTTAGATCAACTGATTGTGAATTGGAAAGTACATGTTTTTATTTTCAGAAGGCATGTATTATGGCAGTTGGGATAACTGCCACCCCTACCTTCTTCCTGTACAACTTGGTTGTAGTATTTCTGAACATATAATCATCTGGCATATTCCACAGTTATAGTTAAGCATTTTTATGGCAAGTCTTTCCTTCATAGATGAAGAATATTTACTTCAGTAGAAGAAATGAGTAAAAGAAAGCCTACATTGAATTTAAGCCAGTGGTGCAAAACTGACACCAGTATTGTCAGTCCTAAAAGCACTCAGGACTCGCGATAGGGTATATAGGAATGTAAAAAATGCAAATGTCTTTGTTAATGGCTAGTATAAATTTAAAGCTGAGTGACTTCTACTTTTTCTTAACATTTCATTCTCAACCACATTTGTATCCTTTTATGATAAATTTTCATTTAGAAGACTAATAAGGATATCTCTAATGTAGCATTTGTATACTGCATCACCCACATTATTTGGACCATTATGTTGTTCATATTGCACCTATTTGTACAGTTTGTGTGTTTTATCTTCCATATAGTTTGATTACTACAGGGTCTTAATAATTTTTGCCTGTTTTGTTTTATAATGTTACCTAGCTTTGTATATTATGTCCCACAGTTTCTTGGAAGCCCTTTGCTTGAACAAAAACAGCTTATATACTGCTTAACCCCCTAAGTTATTTGCATGTATAATTTTATACGTTGTTTCTCTATGGTTTAAGGTGTTTGAGCTGCAGCAGCAGCTGAAAAGTACCCAGCACCAACTGTGCCTGTCTGAAACTCAAATAAAGGTGAAAGAGCAGTTAGAAGAAGATGTGCAAGTGAGCAAGGAGAATATAGCATGTCTTAGGGTGCATCTTCATGAAGAACTGCTTCAAAGGTAGGGCTTGTAAACTGTGAAGGTGCAGCAGGAGGTACAACACTGTCCTGCTGACAGCATTAAAGTGATTATGTTCATTTTTATTTTATTTTATTGATTGATTTGTTGATATTTGCAGTGAAACATTTAGAATTGTAAATGTAAGTGCAACTAGTAAAGCGTATTTATCACTGCCACATAAGAATTCCATTGGTCACATTTCTTGCTGGTTTTATTTCAGAGCTCTCTTTTCTTAATAACACTTTCTAAAACTTTGCAGGTTAAATAAACCAATTACCTTTCAGGCCACAAAACATTGCTGTGTTGGCTTTTGTGTGTAATGTAATGTGATGGCCTGATCACTGCATCTAGTTATACTTTCTGTTGAGCTTCATCTAGGAATTGCAACCGTTAACCCAGAAACACTTGTGGTACCCTTATCTTAGGAATGTATGAGTTGAGGGGAGCTCTGGATGTTCATTATTTGATCACTGCTGCAGCCTTCGCTAATTGGGTTATATCCTGTGTAAGATGTACCCAAACCGTTATAGCTTCAGCTGGCAGTGGAGGAAATCAGCAGTCTGGTAACAATTCCTTCAGAGATTTCCAGCTGTTGAAGAGTGTTCCTCTTGCAGGCTTACAAGGATCAATGGTCGGCTAGTATTTCTCCTTTACAGGGCAGATAAGTTTCCTTGGGGGGGGGGTCCACAACTTATTTTATGACTACAGCAATACTTTTTAAAGTAAAATTTTTGATGCTAGGAATTACTTTTTCTTGGAATGTCATGCAGCTATTCTATCATTTGGTAGACTGTAGTTCTGTTTTTTCTTTAAGTGTAAACATTTAATGTGATGTCCTATCTCGCCTTCATTCTTCACTGGTTGGGTTCCTGAATCAAACCTCTGTTCTGACTCGGCTGTATACAAAAGCTCAAGGTCTTCCACTGGCTCATGGTTGTACCTGTGTCCCATCTTGCTCTAGTAAAGCTCCCTAGATCTTGTTTGCCGCTAAACAGATCGGGTGCTTCCATTATGGCTCTGGCTAAGTTGAACAATTTTTTCTTCTCATTATTAATATAGGTGCTGTTTTTGGCTGTTATTTAGCTAGCGATTAGTGTTTAAGTAGTTTTCTATTAAAGAGAGTTCCCTCTTCTGCTTTGCTTCTGGCCATTATTTTTTCTTCGTCAGGCCTGTGGTACTCCCTGTCCCGGCTTAATTTTTAGTGTTGAAGCCTTTTTTTTACACACTCATTTAAATTAGTGTGTGTTATTAAGAAAATCGTTGATGTTATGTTATCCTATCTCACCTTCATTCTTACTGTTTGGGATCAGAGCCGATCCTTGGCTCTGACTCGGCCAAATACACTAGCTTGAAGTCTTTCACTTGGCTCATGGCTGAAAAAGTATCCCATCATGCAGTCGTGTAATTCCCCAGATCTCGTTTGCTGCTTTACAATTTTTGGATGCTCTCTCCTTGGCCGTGGCTAAGTTTGTTTAAAACTTTATATTTTTCTTGTCTTTTGCTATAATTATTAGCCTAGCTTAGTAATAATGCCAAATGCAGCAGCTATTTTGCCCTAATCCCCCCCTCCGGTGGGGGGGGGGTCATCAAGGGATGCACTTGTACACGATTGGCCCTCGGGTCTCCTTTATGCCTTCCCTCCCTTTCCCTTGATAGCCAAAGTTCTTCAGAAAGCCAGCTCATTGGGAAGCAATCTTATTCTCGTCACCCCATACTGGCCTTGTCAAATTTGGTTCCCTTTTCCTTTGGCCTCATCTCCAGGAGGAGCCATGGGTTCTGGACACAGTTCCAGACCTTCTTACTCATGCTTCGTAAGTGCTCCATCCCTATCATCAAACCCTCAAATAGACAGCTTGGCTGCTCCGATTCCAAATATAGCCAGGCTACCTAGCCTCTCTCCTTCTGTGAAACATATCTTGATCTCGTCTCATGAAGCTTACATGAGAAAACTGTACATGAGTAAATGGAAAAGATTTTCTTCCTGGGCATTAAGTAATCACACTGATCCCTTTTCTGCTCCTATAAGTTCTATTCTTGAATTTGTAACTAAGTTATTTAATGAAGACACAGCTACCATCCAAGTCCAGTTAGTAGCGATGTCTGATTTTCATATAAGCGATTTAGCCCCAAATCTGATGTCTCACAGACTATGCAAAGCCTTCCTGAAGGGCACTATTTTGTTAAGACTACACATTAAGATCCCTCTTCTACCATGTGACCTAAATTTTGCTTTATCATGTTTTTACCCCACCCCCCTTTTATACCTGCATCATCCTGTGATCTAAAGTTCTTGACATGGAAAACAAGTATTTTGATTGCCATCACTTCTGCTAGAAGGGTTTCAGAGCTGCAAGCAATATCGATAAAACCCTCTACATGCTTTTCCACAAAGGAAGACTATCCCTTCGAACAAACCCATCTTTCCTACCAAAAGTATGCTCAGAGTCTAATTTAAGTAATTCTATAGAACTACCAGTGTTTTTTTTTCCCCAACTATGGCAACAAGGCAGAATATATGCTACACCAACTGGATGTACATAGACAGTTACGTTTCTACTGACATAGGACAAAGGACTTCAGAAAATCTGACCAATCATTTGCTTCATTTTCAGAAGCTAAGAAAGGTGCTCCTGTGTCTAAGGTCACACTTTCAAAATGGCTATCAGATTGTATTACATTTATACACAAATCTAACAACAAAGATCTTCCCTGTAAAGTCGAGTGTCATTCTACAAGAGCCATAGCAACTTCTTCTGCTTTTCACGCTAGACTATCAATTGATACCATTTGTGCTGCTGCAGCATGGGCAAGGCCTCATATCTTTATCACTCATTACAAAGTGAATTTGGCCTCCAGGAACAGGGCCTCCTTTGGGTCCACTGTTCTGAAGCATATTCTCCCGTAAACTGCCCAAGAAACATGGTGCTAGGGACGTTGCCCAACCAGTGAAAAATGAGGTTGAGATAGGACAAGATCACATAAAGAAGTTTTGTACTCACCATAACATTCCATGTGTGTTGTCCATTTCGCCTTCATTCTTACATCCCACCCTCCCTCCCCCCAGCCTATTGCTCCTGGAGGACCAAGTGGTTACATTTGACAAGTATGTTCTGTGACCTTCTTTATTTTTCTGACATGCCGTAATAGTCCATTAGGTAATTGTTGTTATCAGCAAACAAGATCTGGGGTGCTTTACTAGAGCATGATGGGATAGGGATACAGCCACGAGCCATTGGAAGACTTCGAGCTTTTGTATACGACCGACTTGGAACCAAGGATTGGTGCCGAACCCAACCAGTGAAGAATGAAGGTGGGATGGGCAACACACATGGAACATTATGATGAGTACATCACTTCTTTTTTTTTCTCTAACTTTGTGAGAAAAGTTTTGCAAAAATGTGTTTAGAGGCTGTGATAAGTACATGTTGCACTTATTGTGTACATTTGGTGAAAACACTGCTTTCTTCATAATTAATACTTATCTTTTACTAACTGCCACTGACATTGCTGCCCATGTTTCTGGTTCCTTTTTCAGCTTAACCATGGAACATCTTACTGGTTTCTGTGTTCTTTCTTCCTCCAGACTCAAGAAAACTTCTCAACAGCTTTTGTCAGTTCAGCAGGCTGCTTCCTTGCCTCAGCCACAGATGAGTGACCCTGCTGTGGCCGTTTCAGGTTCCTCAGGTGACTCATCTTTTTTCATGGTTTTCTCTGGTGTAGTCCCTTCAGTCACCATGGTTCATGGTTCAGGGGTTAGACACATCTACTGGCACTGCAGCTGTTGGACTGTCCTCTGCCAGGATGGGTGAACCACGCTTGTTAGCCTTTGAGAAGAAGAGGGTAATGCTTCTGTGCCTGCCCAGAGTAAGATGCCTGTTCCCTAGGGTGATGTCTCTGTCCCTGACATGAGTTGTGCTACTTCTCTAGATAGTCCTTGTAAAAAGAAGCATAATGTTAAAAATTTAATTTCTCCTGTCTCTGTTACCTTAGATGGGGAAGATTTATTTGGGTTAGCTTAGGAATTAGTTACAGGCTCTCAACCCTTCACATATTAATTCTACTAGTAAGAGAAAAATAAATCGTTCTCTTTGTGATGGTTTCCAGTGTGGTAAACAAGGAATATAATTAGAGGAAATAAATAGTTATTTTTCATCAGGCAACAGATTTATTCTTATTCTGACTAGAGTGTTTCTTATTTTCCTTGTCTCTGAAACCAAATCTACAGTGAATAAATATTTTCTGTGTGAACAAAGTGACATTCCACTTTCTTTGAAAAAATATTGACTTATTACAGTTGGAATTTCCTCAGCCTCTGGCTGTTCCTCCTATTCTCCCACTTTGTAGGATGTTTTTTTATTACAGCCTGCGACATGCCTGACAGCCAGCCTGTGGTACCTAAGAAGACAGAGGGACTGTATAAGGTTCCTCAGTCATAAAAATACTTACTTTCTAACCCCAGATTCAAACCTGCAGAGATTTTATTGTCAAATCATTAAATGCTAATCCCTCTCCTGACAAGGATAGGAATGTCTTTGATAGATTTGGGAAGAGTGTTTTCATCTGCCACACTTATCTTTAGAATTCTTAATTGTCAAAATGAAATGTTAAAGTTTCTGATTGTTCACTATGAGAAAATGAGGGACATAAGTACTTTTGTTTCATCTAAGGGTAAAATTTTCTCTAAATACTCTTATTGCTTCTGTTTCTCAAGTAAACAAATATTCTTTGAAGTGTTCTTACGGCTCAGCAGATGCCTCTTCTAGTGCAGCACCTACTGGGTCTGCTCTGAGAAGATTTATGTGGTTGCATTCTTCAAAATCTGTCTGAAGATGTAAAAACTGAAATTTTGAATTCTTCCTTTAATAGGAAGTTTGGATTTGGACTATTTGCTGCTGAGATCCTGAAAATGTAATGAGAGAGGACAACTAATTCAAGGGGTGATTCAGATTTTTCAGCCTGCCTTCTCCAAGTTGGTTAAAGGTTTCATCCCTAATTCAGGAACCTTTTATAAAAAGGAAAACGAGCAGTCTCAGGAAATTTCAGGCAAATAAACATTAACAGTGGTAAGGCGGCTCTAGAAAAAAAGTAGTATTTTTCTGCTTTACCCTTTATCTGTTGTTCACAACGTGTATAGTTCACATTTTTCTTTATTTAGATTACTTGTTTATCTTTGCAGAGTCTTTTTCAAAGTGCCAGTAATCTCTTACTTGATTTAGAGATTTCCTTTGCAGAATGGGTTTCCAGGGGAAAGTCATCTCATTCAATCCCACAGAATAATATTCTGGTGGTGTCTGCTGGGATACATCCATTCAAAGATGTTTTTTTTCTTACAGGAAAAAAGTACATTTTTGTCTACATCTATTCCTGAGTTTTCCACTCCATTGAAGAATTCCAAAAGGGAATTCCTCAGGATTTTAGGATTCACTACATCTATGATACTCATGATTCCTCAAGCTAGACACCACATTTGAATGATTGAGTGGTACTGTAAATCTGTATGGTTTTAACATCAACACCTGGAACCCACCCACCCCATTTACTTACTTACCACATTGCTGTGGTGTTGTCTGTAACCACTTGTAGACACCCTAGGGAGCACAGATGATAGAGAGAGAGAGAAAGAGTTGAGTGCATTTTCTACTGTCAACATCTCTTTGATGTTTGTGCATTTTGGTCTGTCTTTTTTTTTTTTTGTATCCAAGGCATTGCACTTTTATACTCACAGACACAGCTCCCCAAGCAAAGTTTGAGAAATTTGTTGCTACAGATTATGTTGGATCAGGAAGGGAAAATGAGAGATCTGAATTCATAAAACTCCTCATCTCTCCAGCAATGGAGTTCTCTTTTAACGAATCCCAAAACTAGAATCTAAAATGTCAACTAAATCAACAATACTTGAAGTAGTGAATATTGTAACAGGTTAAAGAACAGGACATCTCAGTGTTCTAAAGATCCCATGTCCTGTTCTGTGATTTCTGTTACAATGGTCACTACTTCAAGTACAGCTGATTTAAATTTTAATTTTCATTTTCTAGTAATTTATTTTTTGGCAGCCACCAGAGTTGCACTTAACAAGGCCTTACTGTGTGTAGACGATTCAAATCCTATATCCCATCTCAAAAAATAATTTCCATAGTTATACCCATTTGCTCACCCAGTATTCCTGAGTACTCTGTATGGATTTTTTAAAGTCTGCCAGCTCATTGCCAATGACCTCTTTCTTCCCCATCACACCTCCAACATTTGCCAGCTACCTGAGGAAAAATTCTTTGGAGTCCGCTTGGAGTGTAAAGGTATCTATGCAAAAACTTTAAGGCAATAATCCTAAATCTTCAAAACTTTGTTGCATATTTGTGAGCCATACATATGCCCTCCCATTGTTTCTTTGTGAACTGCATATCTAATCTTTCTTCCCAATCTTTTCTGATCTCTTCTGATTGATTCCTATAGTTTTAGCAGCAGCTTCTATTATAGATTCAGTTAAAAATTCAAACAGTGCATGTTTTTCATTTAGGATTCCCTTTTGCCTTTCTCTTTGTCTATACTCTGACACGACTCCCTAATGAGAAACCAATGTACAGGAAAGTCGCCAGGAATAGATGGCATTCCTGTGTAAGACTGGAAGCTGGGAGGAAAAAGCTGATAAAGATCTGTAAGGTTTTGTTTAACAGTATCTTAAGAGAAGTACACCATTTTTGAAGAAAGCAGTGGTAGCTGTGATACCTAAAGAGGTAAGGATCCATCAGATCCAGCTTCATACATGCCCATTTCAATACTAAACCATGATTATAAAGTGTTCATGTCTGTAATAGCTAAAAGAATGGCAAAAGTGATGCCAAAACTGATAGATATGGATCAGTGTGGTTTTGTAGAGGGGAGGCAAGCATTTGACAACATTAACAGAACATTGATGATCCAAAGGGAAGCAGAATGTAAGAAAATGCCATTGTTATTGGCGGGTCTTGATGCAGGAAAAGCATTTAACAGAGTAAGATGGGACTTTATGAGCAGTGCAATGGAAGCATTTGCATTTCATGAAAAAATTATAAAGTTGATTAGGAGAATATATGTGGGATCAGAGGCAAAATTTCAAGTGGGTGTGGTCCTATCTGATAATTTCTGTTTGAGGAGAGGAACCAGGGAGGGGTGTCCTCTTTCCTTTATTATTTGCATTATATTTAGAACCATTGGTAAAGAAAATAAGGGACTCAGAAATTCAAGGATGTAATTGGTATGGTAGTCAATAAAAGTTGGCTTTATTTGAGGATGATATTATTTGTACCTGACAAAACCAGAAAGAGATTACAGTGTTGTGGAACATTTTGAGACTGTTTCAGATGTTTTGGGATACAAAATTAATTAAGCTAAAACAAAGGCAACAGAGGTGTAAATTATGTACCCACACGTGAACTGGTTCAGGAATACCCATATTTATGGGGACATGATAAAATGAAATGTTTAGGAGTATGGATTAAAAATTATTCTAGGGTAGCAGCTAAGGTTATATGGGAAGAGACTAAACAAAAGATAATACAAAAACTGAGAAAATGTAAGCTTTGTTATATGGATATGGATAGTAAGATACCACCAGTTAAAATATTTTCAGTCCCTTTAGTCTACAGGTCAGGCATATTTTTATCAACCAGAGAAGTTGTGGGTAGCAATTAATGAAGAGCTGAAGGACTTTATCTGGGAGAGGAAGATGGCAAGAGTCATGTGGGATAAGATGATTCTTCCAGTAGAACAGGACGGATTAGGATTACCCAATCTGAAGGGGTATTTCAGAGCTACACAGTTAAGACTCCTATACATAGCACACGCAGAAAACTATAATTCAAAGTAGAAAGGGATGATGATAAAACATGGGGGAAGCTCAAGAAACAAGGAGAGACTGGGATTTTGGATGCAGGCCTTTAAGGAGAACAACAGTAATCATGCAGAATATTCTGTCCATAAAATAGCAGGAAGTAGTCTAAGAACTAAACCAACATGGGAATGGAGAAAGGAGAGACTGCCAATAGGGATGATTGCAGTTAGCAATGCAGACAATACATAAGGGGGGCAGAACTTATTGGAGAAAACTGGCAAAGGAACCAAGGTATTGGGAGCAAATAACTAGAGAGGAAATTTATTTGGATTGCAGGTTACAGATTGCCTTCCCTATCAGGGAGTGATATCAGAGAGAGTACAGACAAAGAGAAAGAAATTGGGGGTACTAAATGAAAGACCAGCACTGGTACAGCTTTTAATAGAATCTGGAGCAGAAGCTGCCATTAAAAAAAGAATGATTAGTAGAGCATATCAAATATTGCACAGTAACTATAAGAATCGGAGGAGGTTAGAAAGGTTTGGGAGGAGAGATTGGATAAGCGATTCACAAAGAAACAATGGGAGGATATATGTATGGCTCCCAAATATGCAACAAAATCTAGAAGATTTAGGATTTTTGCCTGGAAATGTTTACATATATATTTTTATACCCCAAGTAGACTGCACAGAATTTTTCCTCAGGTAGACAGTAAATGTTGGAGGTGTGAAGGGGAAGAAAGAGGTAATTGGGAACATATTTTCTGGGAGTGTGGTGAGCTAGTAGACTTTAAATATACCCTGCAGGATGCACTGTTGGAGGTGCTGGGTGGGCAGATTGGTCTGACGAGGGAGATGATTTTTCTGAGCTATGATACAGAATCGGAATTACCTAGACATGGTAAGGCCTTGTTGTGTCTAATAATGGTGGCTTCCAAAAAAGCAATTACTAGAAAATGGAAATCAAAATCTAAACCACCTATACTGGATGTAGTGAATATAGTAACAGAGATAAAACAACTGGAACTGAGATCTTTAGAAAAGTGTAAGAGCAAACTACATAGGAAAAAATGGGAATTGTGGGAACAATACATACAAGGGAGGAATGAGGCCTAAAAGGCAGCATGACTTAAATGAGCTATGTATTGTTTAAGTGAGAGATTGGGTAGATTATAAGTGATGTATAATGTTTGTAACTGGGGGTGTGTCAGTATGGCTTGTGATGTAAAATGCTTGGGACTAGAATTGTGTTGGTGTGGTTTATTTTCTTTTATATAAATGTATGATTGCCTATGTAGTAAGTGATGGTTTAATGATGTTTCTGGTTAAAAAAAAAAGAAGCTGAGAAAAATAATTGTGAGTCAATCAACACGGTCCAGCAGGATAAAACTCTGTTGAACACCAAGAATGTACATTCTTGGTGTTCATCAGAAGTTTATCCTGCCTGGACCATGTTGGTTGACTCACAATTATTTTTCTCAGTTTGGTTGTTTTGCTTGTGAGTCTCCTTTAGCAGTGTGGTTAGCTTATTTTTGCCTTAAAAAAAAAACGAGCACTGAATAATTTATGTAATATTGCTTAGGTTATATAATATATGTGAAGTACAATGTTTGTTATGTTTATATAGTTTGATTACTTTTATATGAATGTAAATTTGCCTGTGTCACAAGTGATGATTCAATAAAGGTGTTTGAAAAAATGAATCCCTAATGAGGATTGTAGTCACTAGCCTGCAATCCACGTCTTCTTAGCCTCTTCTGATTCTTTTACCTTTCCTTCTCTAATTATTTGTTCCCGGTACCTTGGTTCCTTTGCCAGCTTCCTCCAGTAAATTCCAGCCCTCCTTGTCTGCTATGTGTACCCCTGATTGCAGTTATCCCTATTGGCAGAATCTCCTTTCTCCATTGCCATGTTTGCTTAGGTCTTAGTCTACTTTCTGCTACTTTATGACTATAATATAATGTTCTGCATGACTGTTGTTATTCTCCTTAAGGATCTGCATTCAGAATTCCATACTTTCTTTGTTTCTTGAATTGCCCCCCTGCTTCATCATCATCCTGTTCCACTTTGAATGGTAGCTTTCTGCTTTTATTATGTATAAGAGCCGTAACTGTGTAGCTTTGAAAGTTCTCTTCAAGTCTGGTAATCTTAAGCCTCCTTGTTCTGTTGGGGTGATCAGCTTATCCCACTTGACTCTTGACCAGTTCCCCTCCCAAATAAAATCCTTCAACTCTTTATTAATTGCTGTCCTCAACTTCTCCTCTGGTTGATAAAACTATGCCTGACCTGTGTATGAAACTAAAGGGAATAAAAAGAGTTTTACTGTTTGTATCTTGCTATCCATATCTATAGGCAAGAGCTTCCAGTTTCTCAGTTTTTATGTTATCTTTGTTTAGTCTCTTCCCACATATACTTAGCAGCCGTAACAGAATCCTTTTTAATCCATACTCCTAAATACTTTATTTTATCATGTCCCAGTAAATATGGGTATTGCTGGACCAATTCTTGTATGGGTACATTGTTTATAGCTATAGCCTTTTTTTCTGGATATAAAATTAAAGATGATAAAACAAAGAAACTGTCTTAGAATACTCTACAACACTGAGATGTCTTTTTCTGGTTCCATCAGGTACAAAAAATATGTGTAAATAATGCCAACTTTTCTTAAAACACCATACATATCAATTATATACTTGTGCATTTCTGAGTTCCTTATTTTCTTTCCCAGTGGTTCTAAATGTAACATAAATAACACAAGGGAAGGAGGACATCCCTGCTGGTTCCTCTTTTCAGACGGACCTTATCAGAGATGATCCCTCTCCTTTGATTTTTGCCTTAAATCCCTTGTATTCTAATTAATCTTATTATTGTATCAGGAAATGCAAATGCTTCCGTTGGTGTACTCATAAAATCTCAGCTTACTCTGTTAACTGCTTTCTCTACATCAAGACCCAACAATAACAGGGGCATTTTCTTACATTCTGCTTCCCTGTGGAGCACCATTGTTCTATTAATGTTGTCAAATGTTTGAATCCCTTCCACAAAACCACACTGGTCCATATATGTCCATTTTGGTATCACCTTTGCCAGTCTTCTAACCATTGTAGACATAAACACTTTATACTCTTGGTTTAAAATTGAAATTGCCTATATAAAGCTGGATCATATGGGGTCTTACGGTCTTTAGGTATTATAGCCACCATGGCTTTTTTCCAGGATGTTGGTTTCTGGCCACCTTTTAAAATACAAACAAAAACTTCCAGATTTTTAGCACATTCTTCCCCCTAACTCCCAAACTTCCACCAGAATACCATCTGTTCTTGGAGACTTTCTTGTAGATTGGTTATACTTCATTTTTATCGCATCACCTCCTATCTTAACTGTTGGTTGTTCAGCCTCATGTACTTTTAACCTTGGCATATTTAAGTCTTCCATACATATTTCCATTTGTGCTTTTTCTTCATTTCCCCACTTCTCTTCTTTATAAACATTTGCATACAATTTCCAAAGTATCTCTAATACTTGTACAGCATCTCTGTTTATTTTTCTTGTTATAGGCTCCCTAAGTTAAGCAACGACCCTTTCTACTTTCTGTTGCCTAAGCTGTTGTGCCAAATGTTTTTGTTCTCTGGAGTTATTTAAAAAAAAAAGGTTGCTCAACAGCAATCTTTCTAAACTCATGCATATTATCCAGGTACTTCCTTGGTTTTCTTTAGCTGTTTGCAGTTGTTCCTCCTTGTGTTCCGTTAGATCCCCTTTAGTTTTAATACTTTAACCTTAGTTAGCCCCTCTAAAAATTCTTATTATTTCTTAACCAGATCTCTTTTTCTTTTATTTCTACCCTATTTTTAAACTACCCTTTCATTTTATCTGATTCTAGCTATAACTTCTGCAGTACTTTCTGTTTTCTCGAAGCTCCCAGATAATTTTCACTACCCATGTCTCAAATTCTGTCTTTTAACAGGTAAGTGGGGAAGCACCAGTTTCTCATCTTTACTTAATTTCCCTGCATATCTTGGTAATTATTGTCACATGATCTGAAATAGTTATTAGATGCTTATCAGAGCTCTTAATTAAATGGACATGGTCCTGTGAAATATAATTTCTATCAGGTATAGCCCAGTTATTGCACTTTGAGGAATAATATGCAAATTCTGTCCGAGTTCCTGCTACTGAATTCACATCACTCATACCAAATATTTTCATAAATTTCTTCAGAAATCTTCCCTCTTTTGTTGTATTTCTCTTCTAGGCTCCCCAGATACATCCTCATTGTTGCAAATCAAATTCCAGTTCCCACCTATAAATAATATTACCTGCTGAAAGCTAATTATTTCTCCCAATTTTTTCTTAAGCTCTATGATGGCAGTTTTCGGTGAAATATAAATACATGCCATTGTAATCATCCTCCCTTGCCAATAACCCCTTAGTGTCACAGATCTTCCATTTTTGTGTTTTTTCTTTGTCTGTCAGTATTGGAGCCCCTCTAGCAATTAGTATAATCACTCCCCTTTTCTTTTGTCCCTGATATTTTGCTGAATATCCATTCTGAAATCCTTTCCTTATCAATTTCACATGCTCATTTCTTTCCAAATGTGTCTCCTGTAGTATTGGTATTTGCATTCTTCATTTCTTAATGTAATTAAATGTTCTTTTCTTTCTGTCTATACCTGTGAAAACATTGACATTCCAAGATAATATGGAAAGAGTTGCCATTGTGGTAAGAAGTCATTATTCCTATCTGTTACATATGGCAGCTTTTTTAAATGTCTAATTCCAGTTTTTGTGATACAGGCACTCATTAATGTTTGTCAAGTTAATTCTTTATACATTTTTTCTCATCATCAGCACTGGAACCTATGTCACATTTTAATAAAAACCCTCAAACAAGAAACCAAACACACCCCCAGAACACATTAACGTAATACAAACACACATTACTATGTACATCCTGAAATAATGAAGTTTAATCATCCTAATAGGAACATTTGTGTCAAATAGACAGCTGCTAATATGGCTCTAGTTAATCTTAAATTGAGGTTATCCATGCTAAGACACACAATATTGCTTGTGCTTTTACTTACAGTAATTGGTTTCTGTTCTTTTTTATCTTTATTCCCCCCTCCCCAGATGTGAAAACAAATTTTGCATACATTCAGAAATCAATTTAGCCTTGAAGAAACCAGTGTTCTGTCTTTTATTGCCCTATTATTAGATTGCCTTCGTGGAAAAGTAATAGATAAAAGATAAATTAGCTCTTCTGTTGCAGCCTGAAAGTCAAGCTTCAACATTTATTGCTAAAGGAAAACTTTTCATTATACTCTGTGTTCTCATATTTACTTGTTTCCACTTAAAATTTGTTATTAGATTAAGCCAAGGGTCTTAATCCAGATATTCACCTATACAGAAGAAATATATAAGCTCTACATACGTTATGATCTGTGTACTTTTACTCCTTCCTCAACAAATCAAGATTGCACCCTATTAAATTAAATGTACTTTCATCTAATTCAAAGTCAAAAAATGGTTTCAAAAGCACGACTGGTATCCATAAAAAACAGGTTTAATAAAACGTATACACGAGGTAAGCACTTTCACACAATAAAATGTGCTTCATCAGACAACTCATTACGAAACCAAAGCAGTTTAAATATATTATTCATCTAATCTCATAAAAACAGCCAACCAATGACAGAACAAACATAATAAAGCAATTATAAAACAATTCATAATACAATTATTACTTAGAGACCGCTAGTCTTCAGTGCTGGTTTTATAGAGGCTCTTTCATTAATACCAGGGAACCTATCTGCCTGCATATTAATGATCCAGGATAATTCCCATTCTTCTGTATAATTCCTAAAATCTCCCTCCCCAGACATTGGGTTGAATCATTTCTATCACCCTAAAGCCAAATATGTGTTGCTCCCCATATTCCCTGAAGTGCTTTGCTCATGCATTATGTTCCATATGTTTATACATATGGTATTCATGTTCCCTCATTCTCTCAAGTAGAGACCTATTGGTCTTGCCTATATAAAAATAGTTGCAGGCTCGGCATTTGGCCAAGTAAATCAAGTTCCTGCTGCGACAATCAGCTACCACCTTAAAGTAATATTTTCTGTTTGTAACTGGATGGAAAAATTCAACTGTATGATCTGTATACATGCAGAAATTACACCTATGGCAGCTCTTTATTGATGGTATCTCATGAATCCTTTCATTCTTCTTGTTATGCTTGTAACATAACTGCCTCTTAAGGGATTTTTTATTTTTGAAGCAAAACCTGGGTTCTTCACCTACAAAGAGTGAACATCAGGGTCCAGATGTAAAATGGACCAATTGTTTTTAATAACTTTCATGATTTCTGTTATATCTGAGGTATAAAACAAAGTTACTGGTATATGCTCCTTGACCTGATTAATTCTCTTACCCTCACCCATCTCAGCTGTTTTGTGTGAAAAATAGGGTTTCCCTTTACCGTTCCTGTTTCTATGAGTGAAACTAGTAGCGTCTTCGATCTATTTCTCTTTATATCCCCTGTCTATTAGTTCTTGTTTAAAATGTGTCACATCTCTCTCAAAAAGTATATCATCATTGTTTAACCTGGACAAACGTAAACACGGCCCTTTAGCTAGATTTCTAAAAAAACATGTCTTGCATGCATGCTGTCACGCCGTAACAGCGTGTTCCTCCTACACTCTTTCCTAAAGAGGGTAGTACTAAGATGTCCCAACCCATCAACCAACAGTTTCACATCCAGGAAGTCTAACTCTGTCTGAAATTCTTTATGTGAAAGACAAAAATCGTTCAATGCCATTTAAATATTGAATGAACTCCATCAATGATTCATGGTTTCCATTCCAAACAAAGAAAAGGTCATCTACAAACCTCTTATATAACACTAGATGGGAAGAGAAAGTAGACTCAAAACATACTTGTTTTCCCATTGAGCCATCACAGTGTTGGCGTAGCTATTGGCACAACTAGTGCCCATAGCTACGCCAACCTTCTGAAAGAATATACGCTCATTAAACATGAACACATTATTCTGTAACACCATCTCCAGAAATAGACAAATCAGATCAACAATTACTACATCATAACTACTTTTTGATGTTAAAAAATCTTTCAGCATTTCAATGCCTCTATCATGAGGGATAGCTGTAAACAAGGATACTGCATCCATGCTAACAAGCAATAATTCCCCACTAAAAGTTAACCCACTAACTGAGTCAAACAGTTCATTTAAGAATTGTTCTGTATCCCTCAATACTTGTTTTTGCATTTCAAGGACCGGTCTGAGTTGCTTTTCTATAAAAATAGAAATTGGCTCAGTAATCCAGCCATTACTAGCCACTATGGGTCTAAAAGGGGGTTTAGTTACATTTTTATGAATCTTTGAGAGCCCTTGGAACATCGGAATTAAAGGGTGTTCCACCAAAAAATAATCAAACAGGTCTTTGAAGATTAATCTATTGCAATAGCAGTCATATAGACTGGAATTCACTCTATCATGTAAAGATTCAACAAAAGAATAATCTACTTCAGTGTAAACATGCATATCCATTAACAGCTCCAAAATGCTTTCATTAACTTTTCTTCTGTGTTTGCACTGTAATGCCTACATTTCTTAATACCAAAAACAGAAGAAAGAGTGGAGGATAGAAAAAATATCTGTGTATTTTAATAACTTTATCACATACATGAGCAACTAAAAATACTATAAAATGTGAAGTTTATATGAAAAAAGTTTCATAGAAATACTGTTAAGAAAAAAATGTTTAATTAGTTAGATTTTCCTTCCTCCTTTTCTCCCCACAGAGTCCTTCCAGACATTAATAACATGAACTGAGGGAAATGCTTTTCAGTTCAGACAAGTTTAACAAAGTCAACAAAAGTCCACTCTTTTCACTTATTCTTATACAGCTGTATTTCTGAAATGTGATTGATGCTTTGCAGTCTCACATTTATTCACTAAGTCCCATGTTGCTGGTGGTCTTCCTGTTCATCTCCGTTTCCCAGCCACAGATTCTGTTTCAGTTCCACAATGCTCTCAGTTCTTCTGGTCATCTGCTGTCCTTTTTTCTGTCTCTCATTTTCCTTTGGAACAATGGAAAAGGCTTCACTGGCAATGTTTCTCCATCTGCCACCTTATCAGAAGAATGAGAAACAGAGTCCCCTTCTGCTTGATGGCACATTTTTGCTTGGACAAACTTGCATTTCCTCCTTAGCCTATTCTGCATCAAAGAATAACTTTGGCTCCCCAGGAAAAATATTCTGAAGACAGCTGGATACAGCAGTTTGAATCTCACACCTGTTTTTTTGACATTCCATGATTACTTGTATATATGTGTTTCTTGTGCATTTGGTATGTAGTGAATAGCCATTTTCCACAAACACTGTACTGTCTCCAACATTTAATACTTTGCCTTTTTGCCAGTTTTGTCAGAATCAACTCTTTCTGCTGGGGGATTTGGAGTTTTACTAATAAAGGTCTTGACTGCTTTCTCATGGCCGTAGTTGGAACATATACATGGTGTACCCATTCAGTTAACAGTTTATGCTGTGGAATACCAGTCCAGTTGCTTATTTCTGCCTTCATAAAATTAATAGCCTGTTCCTTCCGGTTTCTCTGGTGCAGTAGAAAATCTCAGGTTTTCTCTATGTATTGTGTCTTCTAATTCTACCATTTTTTGAAACATCTCTTCATGAGCAGTCTCATACTCAAACAGCCTTTTCTTCATTTCAGCCTCTGATTTTTGGAGTTATATCAGCTCATCTGAATGTGTTTAAATCTATTTCCATTTTTCCAGCCTTTTTACGTCTGTATACTCCTTCAGTGTTTCATTTATTTTAATCAGCTCTGAGCACATTTTACTTATTTTTTCCTCTAGATTACTGGAAGCCATGTCTTGCAACAAAGCTGGAGCTTGAACTGCTTTTTGCTCAACAGCTGCACGATTCTTCCCAGTCCGTGTTTTCTCTTCACCTTTTCTAGTAGATTTTCTTTTAGGCTCTCTTAGTTTCTTCTTTGCAGATATCCAGGCAGTGTACCTTACTAGCTAGTAATTGAATTTACTCAGATTGACAGTATCTCTGTCTACAGTTTCTCAGTTTCTGTTTTCACACTGGGAGAGCTGAACTCAAGCTGTTGATCAGTGTGCTGCCATCTTAGAAGTCAGGAAGGCCTCAATGTTTCATCAGAATGTTGTACTCATTCATGAGAAAGCTACTGCTGCCATTAAAAACACAGTTGCCCATTTTCCTGTCAAAAAGAAGCAGAAAGTTAAACATGTATCTTCTACTCCTCAGATTTCCTTAGACAGGAATAGTTTACTGGTTATGGCTGCTCAGGTTTTAATTCAGACATTTGATCTTTATAAAGTAGTTTCTGCTGAAAAAGAGGGTTACCACTTTTTCTGAAGAGATTCAAGATTCTGAATTTGGATAAGAAGATGAAAGAAAACATACAGGGTTTTTTTCCTCCGATTTCTGATTCAGACTCAGGAGAGAGATCAGTTTCTGTGAGACTTTGTCCAGGATATGGCAGTATTTGTAGTGTGAGAACACTGAAGTTTCTCAGTCCCTCAGAAAATACTAAGAGCTTTTACAGAAGGAATTTGCAGAACCTTCTTTCATTCCTCCAGTTATGTCATCTTTGGAGAATATGTGTGTTACTACCAGCAATTTTCCTGATAGTCAGCCCAGCTGCCTTTAAAAAGGCAGATAGTATATATGTAAAGTTCCTTACTCTTCTAATTTTTTATACACTATTCCCAAACCTGACCCAGCAGCTATAGATTTAGTTGACCATACTGCTGCTAAACAAGGGGAAAAAAGTAGATGCTTCTGCAACTTTAATTTTCAGAATTTTGAATTGTCAGACTCGTGTTTTTTCTTGTGAGGATAAATCTTTAAATAATTTAGTTACTTCTGTTGTACGTTGTTTATAGTGTGGGTATAACTCATTTGATACTTTTTCCAGGGATGTGGCCACTGGTGCTGTTTTGAGGAGGATGGTCTGGATGCCTTCTCAGAAACTCCCAGATGATGCTAAAAGTGAGTTTTTAAATTCTCCTTTGGAATGAGATTTTCTGTTTGGCCCCTCTGTTGCAGAGGTGAGCAAAATGTGGGATGAAAGGGATAAGTTGATACAGGGAAATCTCTTACATTTTTTCAGGCTTCCTTTTCCAATTTTTTTTCTAAAAGATTCTCTTAACTCTCATCTGGTTTTGGCAAAAAAAAGAAAAATAAACATAGTCGACAAAATGCAGGTAAAAAGATGTTTAAGAAGAAATGGCAAGGGGTTTTCAAATTAATTTTGGAACGTCACAAAACCAAGGACAGTCCAACAAGTCAGAATGACTATTTAAGGGACCTTGACCCACTCCCTCCCCCTCACACACGCACCTTGGCAGTCCCATTTCCCCTCCAGAAAGTCTGAATCTCAACTTTTTTCTTTGGCAGCAGGTAGTTTCAGACAATTGGGATCTGAAGATCATTCAACAAGGCTACAGATAGCATTGGGAGGAAATTCCTCCTTTCCAGTGGATAAACCCTCATCCTCCAGTCCACACTGTCTTATTTCCACTTGTTCTTCACCACATGCTGTCCTGGGGTGATAGAACCAGTTCCTTCTTCACAGACGAGGAAAGTTTTTTTTATTCAAGGGTGTTTTTAGTGCCAAAGAAAGAAAATGCTTGGTGACTACTTCTGAATCTATCTTTCCTAAAGCTGTTTATGAATATGCTCAAATTCAAAATGATATCAATCCACACTCTATTACTTTTTCTTCCTCATTTAAGTTTCCTGGTAACATTAGATTTAAAAATGCTTATCACATCCCTATTCATCCAGACTTCAGGCGTTTCTTAGGTTTTTGTGTATCTGGATCACATTATTAGTTGTCTACTTTACCATTTGGACTATCCACTGCACCAAGAGTGTTCACCAAGTGTCTAGCTGCAGTTCTAGATAATCACAGGCTACATGGTATCCGCATTTTTCCAAAATTAAGTGACTTAATTATCTTTGCAGAAGCTTTTTCAGTCTTTTACTTGGGCGAGAGATCTCTTATACAAACTGGATTTCCAAGCAAACATTCAAAAGCCTTGTTTTTTATTCCTTCACACAGGATTGTATTTTTGGGGTGTCAGCTGGACACCTCAGTTCTAAGAGCTTTTCTTCCATAGGAAAAAAGATCTATATTTAGATCTGTTTTTAAGGTTTCCACTCAGACCTTGGTCACTGTGAGAGAATACCACAGGCTTTTGGGTCTCAGGGCATCTATGATTCTTATAATACCCCTGACAAGACTTCATGTGAGAATGAATACAATGGCATTTGAAGCTTCTTTGGTCCGACACCAACATCCTTTGTCTTTTCAAATCCCAGTGCTGGAGTTTGTCGTAAGACAAATCACTTAGTGGAGACAGCAAATATCCTTAAATCCAGGTTTCCCCTTCTCCTAAATTGTTCCAAACCAGTTTGTCACCACAGATGCCTTGGACTTTGCTTGGGGAGCATTTTCAGAAGTGATAGACATACAAGGTGTTTGGAACTCCAAGGACAGATGCAAGCACATAAATATAAAAGAGATGATTGCCCTGATCAAGGCAGCCCGCTCTGAATCATCTGTTGTCCCTGGGACCTCTTCAAATTGTTACAGACAATACCGGAGTCATATGGTACATCAACAAACAAGAGGGTACCAGGTCATACCGCCTTTGCAGGCTAGGCAAATTAGCTTGAGATATAGTTTCACAGCACAGTTTGTCTATAGGCATCCTACATTCTGTGAGAGCAAAATTGTGTGGCAGACAAGCTGAGCAGGACAAGGGCAGAACTCACTAATGGAAACTAGATTGGGGGTCTTCCAAGATTTGATCGGTCTTTGAGGAGCTCCTCAAGAAGACCTGTTGGCCTCTTCTCTGAACAATTAACTGACAAGATTCAATTCCAGGACTCCATGCAAAAAGGCCTGCAAGACAGATGCCTTTTCTTTTCCTTGGACAGGAATATTCAAATATGGTTTTCTAGTGATATCCTGGGTACTTCTGAAAATTCAGAAGGAATCCCCCAAGATCATTGAGGTGTCTCCCTTCTGGCCATCCAGGCAGCTGTACTTTTCTTTTCTTTTGGAAATGGCCAGGGGCAATTACCACAAGCATCCATACAGACTGGATCTATTCACAGAAGGACAAGGGTGTTTGAAGCTGAATGGGGCCAGGGTGTATCAGCTGACTGCCTGGATGATAGATTATTAATTCCCTTTAGGTACTGGTTTACTGAGGATATGCACCAAGCACTAATGGAGGCAAGAAAACCTGCTACTATAGGATCATAGGAAGTTACTAGGCTAATGGTCCTAGGGCCCTTACAAGCATAGACAAGTTCTACCCTTATTTTCACGATCAGCACCTATTGCCCCTGTCCAACAGGGACACAGGTGGAACCCCCAGGTGAATTTACAGTTACCTATCCAATCATCCGTATTGCGTTTGAAGAGGGCCAATGAGGTACTCTGACATGATGTGAGAGTCTATTTCAAAGGTGTGGTAATGTCTGGGAGACAAATCTGTCCCTCCAGCAGATTCTATTCATGTCACATACCAGGTTAAGCTCTTTAGAGTGAGTAACCAGTGTACAATTTGACTTACAGAGATGCAGCATTTCCAATAAAGCAGGGCCAGAGATTGCCTTGTCTGCAAGGCAGAGATTGCCTCTGAGTAGTCTGTACAAAATAGAATAAAGTGACGGTGATTTCAGATGATCTGCTGAAGGCCTTGAATTTTCCTTGTGAGGAACCTTTGTGGTCTCTTCAGTTGTTTCAGGTGCTTGGAAAGGTACATACCAGAAGGAGCACTGTACTCAGTTATTGGCCTGTTGAGAGAAGCGTACAAGGAAGTTCTAACTTCATGTTATGTAGTCCTATCTCTCCGTAATTCTTGCTGGATGGGTTTGGAGCCCATATTTGGCTTTGACTCGGCCTATACTAAAGCTCGAGAGCTTTTTACTGGCTCGAGGCTAGTCCCTATCCCATGATGCCTCACGGCAATTTCCCAGATCTCGTTTGCCGCAAAAGCTTCGAGGTTGTGTCTTACTGGCTCATTGGCTAAGTAGAACAATTTTTTACTTATTTA
Source organism: Protopterus annectens (assembly GCF_019279795.1). Classification (NCBI taxonomy): domain Eukaryota; kingdom Metazoa; phylum Chordata; order Ceratodontiformes; family Protopteridae; genus Protopterus; species Protopterus annectens. The sequence continues at coordinate 1,750,082,340 of NC_056728.1, read as the reverse complement.
GTCCTTTTCTACCACCTTTTTCTGTCATATATATACATTAATAGTTTCTTCTGTATTATGCTTCTGTTTTTTGAAAGTTTTCAACCCCTATTCCCCCCTTAGGACTGTACGGCCCATTTAAATTAGAGGGCCGTAGTGTCCGTTTAAGTTAGAGGGCCTTTCCTCCCTGTGTGTGTGTGTGTGAATGTTATAAAAAAAAAAAACCTTTCTTATTCCTTACAATTTTATTTTTTAGCCTTTAACTATGTCTAAAGATAAAGATAAGGATCATAAGGATCATCGCCCTTCGAGCTTCAAAAAATGCGACAGGTGTGCGCAGAAAATGTCTCTTACAGACAGTCACACCAGTTGCGTATATTGTCTGGGCAAAGCCCATTTACAGGAACCTTGCACCTTCTGTCACGATTTTATTACAAGAGTGTTAAATGAAAGGAAGAGAAAGCTTATTGACAGGGGTCTCATGAACAGTTCCTTCCAGGAACAGTTGGAACTTGGTCAGGCAGCTCCAAAATCTTCAAAGTGAAAATCATAGGCCCCAACTTCGGAGCCGACCAAAAAGTCTAAAGCGTGAGAACCAAGGAGTTCTGGTTCCAACTCTGCTTCATCTTCGGTGCAGTCTATTCCATCGGTTCTGAGACAGTCTTCGGTAACGAAGGTTTTCCCTGACATCAAGACTGTATCTCCTATTTTGAGATCTCCTATTTTGGAGAGAAGGAGGTCTCCTTCAGTCTCCACCAGATCCTCCAGGACCCTATCAGATGAGGACATTAAAAGGGTGGTGAAGAGGTTGCTTTCGGATCCAGCTCTTGCTAGAAAATTGACCCCTCCAGACCCAAAGATCTCGGAGCCATCACCCTTACCGATCACTGTTCCTTCTCCAACTGCTTCGCTCTTGGAGCCTATTACGTCAGGTTCCTCTGTCTTCGACCCTTTGGCTCCGAGGATTCACCCTGTTTCCTTGGAGCCAATTACTCTATCCTCAATGGCTAAGTCTGGAGCCGAGGGTTCCAGGAGCCGACGCTCTCATGTCGACTCCGAGGGGGACAGTCACCCTGGGTTCTCTTTGGAACCGACCCTCCCTCTCGGACCCTCGGCTCGACTCAGCTCGGCTCCCACTTCTGTTTCGGAGCCATTCCCTCTTGCTAGGAGTCGACCATCCGCCCCCTCGGAGCGGAGGTCTACTTTAGAGCGGGGGGGGGGGCTTTCAAAGCTATAGAGAAGGCTTTATCTTCTGCCAAAGCCATTCCTTTGGAACCTGTGTCCCACTAGCAGCAGGCAGCAACCTCTTACCCCCTGCCATCCCCGGAGCGTAGGGAACCAGAACTATCCTTGTGCGCTGCCTAGGCATCACTGTCAACTTGCAAAAGTCAGTCTTCTCTCCCTCGCAGCATATTGTATATCTAGGCTCAGAAATAGATGCAACCACCATGTCAGTAAAGCTAACACAGGAAAGAGTGGAATCTCTATGCAGTCAGATCAGATCCTTATTAAACAAAGAGCCCAGGCCAGAGTAGTACTTCAAGTCCTAGGGACTATGGCTTCCGCCATCTTATTAGTTCCTCTTGCTCGTCTACATATGAGGATTCTCCAATGGATGCTGTTTGCACAGTGGTCGATGCAAGACCTTCCATTATCTCACCAGATATTAATAACAAACACATGCAAAAGGGATCTGACATGGTGGTTACACACAAAACAACTTGTCATAGGTCGTCCACTTGTTCCTCCCCAAGAGAAAGCAGTTTTGACCACGGACGCTTCCCAGATAGGGTGGGGGGGCATTATCTGGGAAAGACAGTCCAAGGTACTTGGCAAAACCACGATAACCACTTACACATCAATGTTCTGGAGATTAGAGTGGTGCTATATGCGTTGCAAGCAGTCCACAGCTCCCTTCCCACTGGAACGATTGCGATTCAGTCAGACAATATGTCTGTTGTGTGGTTCATAAACAAGGGGGAGCCAAGTCTTACCCGTTTTGCAGAGAGGCCTTAAGAGTTTGGAAATGGGTGATGGATACTCAACGCTTCCTGATAGCAACTCCTATCCCGGGGAAATCCAACATAATAGCGGACAAACTCAGCCGAGCAATTCTGATGTCTCACGAGTGGTCCCTGAATCCAGTGGTTGCGAAAGAGATCTTTCACAAATGGGGCCAGCCTTGCTGCGATCTATTTGCCCACTCACCTGAACACCAAATGCAGCAGCTACTTTGCCCTCATTCCCCATATGGGGATGTCACCCAGGGATGCTCTAGTTCACGATTGGTCCCCGCGACTTCTCTATGTCTTTCCTCCCTTTCCATTCATACCCAAAGTAATACAGAAAGCAAGAATGTTGAGGAGTTCCTTGATCGTCATTGCTCCTTACTGGCCTTTTGGAGGAACCATGGATTCTGGATCCATCTCCAGATCTCCTGATTCATCAATCGGGACAGTTCCACCCCTCCATCCACACCCTCAAATTGACAGCATGGCTGCTCCAGTTCCACGTATAGCCAGGTGCATTCCCTTATCTCCAATGGTCAAATATATCCTAATTTCATTCCATAAACCTTCCACTCAGAAACTATATTCTAGCAAATGGAAAAGGTTTTCCCTTTGGGCTACAAACCAGGGCTTAGATCCATGTACAGCTCCTTTGGAATCCATTTTAGCCTTCCTAACAACAATTTTTCATGAAGGAGCGGCAGCCGCAACAGTTAGAGTTCAGTTAGCTGCCATTTCCAATTTCCATTTTGGTTTCATGGGAAATCCAATCATGCAACACTCCCTCTGTAAAACCTTCTTAAAAGGAATTCTTCTTCTTAGGCCCCCAATAAAACAACCTTTAGAACCCTGGGACTTAAATTTAGTCCTCTCATCTTTGATGTCTGCACCCTTTGAACCATCCTTGTCGTCAGACTTAAAATTGTTATCATGGAAAACCCTGTTCTTGGTAGCTATAACATCGGCTAGGAGAGTCTCGGAACTTCAAGCCCTAACTATTCAATCTCCTTACATTGTCTTTCACAAGGCTAGAGTCTCTCTTAGGACAAACTCTTCCTTTCTCCCTAAGGTATGCTCAGAACACAACCTGAATACTACCATTGAGCTACCTGTGTTTTTTCCAAACCACTCTAATAAATCAGAGTATAGACTTCACCAGCTAGATGTCCACAGGATAATCAGATTCTATATACACAGGACCAAAGAATTCAGGAAATCTGATCAACTCTGACAAAAGAAAAGGCTTAACTGTTTCAAAAATTACTCTTTCAAAATAGCTTTTGGATTGCATATCCTTTGCTTATCAACAAGCTGGTAGACAATTACCATTAAAAGCTAAAGGTCACTCTACTAGGCCTGTAGCTACTTCATGCACCTTTAGACCTAGGCTCCCAATTGATACTATTTGTGCAGCAGTTACTTGGACAAGACCACATACGTTTGTCACTCATTGCAAATTGGATTTGGCCTCCCAGGACAGGTCATCCTTTGGGTCCACTGTGCTGAAGAGTCTCTTTGCTTGAGCCACCTGGGATAAAGGTCCAAGGGCCGCTGTCCCATCCAGCAAGAATTATGGTGAGATAGGACTACATAACATAACAAGGTTATGTACTTACCATAACGTTCCATGTTTGTAGTCCGTCTTGCCTATATTCTTGCGTCCCTCCCTCCAACCTCCTTCCCGTTTCTGGGGGATCTAGTGGACCTTTTTTGGGGGCTGCCTGACTTTGCTCTTTATTGTCTACCTAGAATGGATTATATTTCTAATCCCTTCCTGTATTTTACAACTTCTTTCTTATTATTATTACCTGATAGGTATTTATTACTTTCTTGCAAACTAGATCTGGGGAATTGCCGTGAGGCACCATGGGATAGGGGCTAGCCTCGAGCCAGTAAAAAGCTCTTGAGCTTTAGTATAGGCCGAGTCGGAGCTGAACCCATCCAGCAAGAATATAGGTGAGATGGACTACAAACATGGAACGTTATGGTAAGTACATAACTTCTTTTTTTTTTCTGGATGCAATACCTTTACTTATGAGATGAGCAATATGCAATGCCCTTATTACCAGTGTGGAGACATGGTGGTCAAAGGTAAGTTTGCTGTCAACCTGTGTGACCAGGTCTCCCACCACGAGTGCATACTTAAGGTGTGGTAGTTAGCAGGAGCATCACCCTTACTGAAAGGAATGATAATACATTTTTTGCATTGAGTTTAAGGCCATCACTATGGCACTAATCATTTGTTTGTGTAAGACCCTCTTGTAGGATTTCAACATAATTTAGAGATTCTGTGACTGCTCCCAGTTTGCAGTCATCAGCAAATTTTGTCAGCCACAGACATTTAGTTTTTGCTTGTACTTCACAGAAATAGATTGCAAACAGTAAAGGTCCCAGGACTGATCCCTGTGGAACACCACTGGTTACAGGTCTGCTGTTGGAGATGGATTCCCCTATTTTGACTAAAAGGGTTCTATCAGTGAGCCAGTTAGTGACCTATCTAATTATAGAAGCGTTGGTAGCTAGCTGGGTGAGTTTGTCAATGATGCCCGAGTGGAGGATAGTGTCAAAAGCCTTGGCTAAGTCTAGATAGGCTGTATGCACAGATTTCACCTCATCCAAGGCCTTGGTGACTGTGTTGAAGAAGTCTACCAGGTTTTAACAGGCATGATCTCTCTTTGACAAATGCAAACTGAGTAGGATCAAGTGTTTGGAGAGTACTTGTATTTTTGTTGATAAGGTCCATGATGATTTGCTCCATGGCCTTGCAGATAAGGCTAGTCATGCTAATAGGTCTATAGTTCCCAAGGTCAGTGGAAGCACCACCTCTGTGCAAGGGAATAACAGTGGCTGTTTTCCAGTCAGCTAAGATGACGCTGGTACTTAGACTGTGACTGAAAGGAGTTCCCAGTGGTGTTGCTAGTTCTTGTTGGAGCCCATGTAGAAAGCAACCTGGGATGTTGTCAAGTCCCCATAGATGCTATGTTTTTGGACTTAGAGAAGGCATTTACAACCTACTCTTTAGAAATGCAAGGTAAAGGACATGTGGTGGGGATGTCATGGGGTATGTGTGGTGGGGACAGGGAGTGATGTTTTCACAGAACGTGTCGACCAAAAGGTTAGCTCTGTCCACAGGCTCAGTATATGTGGTATCATTAGCTACCAGTTCAGCACAAATCTGGGCCTTTCCTTTTAGGTTACGGATGTAACTAAATAATGCCTTATGGCTGTTTTTCGTTGAGGAAGCTAATTTGGATTCATAGTTTGCTTTGGAGGACTTCACAAGAAGTCTTATTTCTTTATACTAGAAAGTCATATATTAGTAAATGAAAAAGGTTTTCTGGTTGGTGCTAATAACATAACCAGCACCCATTCAGGACTAGTTGTTCTTTGGTTTTACAGTACTTGTGTGACTTACTGTACTGTGGCCTTTGTTTCTCCTCCATCCAGGTTAATTTATCGGCCATTTCAGTATGTCTGTCCATGGATCTTCCTCTTTCAATACATTCTAATGTCAAAATGTTTTTTGAAAGGTGTTTTGCAAAGAGGCCTCCAAGAAAACTGGTGACCTCTAATTGGGATCTAAATTTTGTGTCAGAGGAGCTAATATTTGCTCCATTTAAATCATCTAACCTGGTAGATTTGAGGTTCTTAACATGGAAAACAGCTTTACTGATTACTCTGACCCCCTGCAAGAAGGGTATCTGAGTTGCAAGCTCTTATATTGAGACAACCCTATCTCCTTTTCCACAATGACAGAGTTTGTTTGATAACTAACCCTTCTTTCATGCCTAAAGTGGTATCCAAGTTTACTTTAAGCCAAGCTGTCCATCATCTTTGTTTTCTTTCCTGAACCAAAAAATGAGGGAGAAAAGAAAGTCTGTACCTTGGATATCCACAAACAACTCAGGTACTGTCTTGACAGAACTAAATCTTTCATATCAGTTGTTCACTTCTTGTGAATGTACTGTTTCTAAATGGTTGTCTATGGTTATTACTTTTTGTTGTACTCGCCTTAACAAAACTATTCCAGGCAGGGTCAAAGCCCACTATGTCAGGGCCTTGGCCTCATGTACGGCTTTTTGGAAAGGGTTGGATTCTATAAGTGTTCTAGAAATTGCAACTTGGTCCCATGTTCATACTTTTGCAAAGCACCATAAGCTTGATTCCTTCTCTAGGTTTTGATTAGGTTTTTCTGGGACCATTCTCAATAGGCTCCTGGACCTTCTTTTTCCACCTCCCAAATGTAGTTAGCTAGAGTATTCTACCCATATAGTTAAGGATTACTGCAGCAGTGTTCAATATGAGGAACATAATATAGTTGCATATGTAAACTTACCATAACAGTAGATGCAGCAGTAGCTGTTCCCTCCCTCCATCTCTCTTGGGTTTTTTTTTTTTTTGGTGCGTTGTTTATACAAGGGTATAGGCATTTATTTTTGTTATTCCTACCATTGTGCTTTTAGAGCTTAGCATCCCTCTCTCTGTTGGCATGAAAACTGTGAAGAGGTTGGCACCCAACATGTCTTTTTAGTCACTTTAGCTCAAGCTGACTGATGGTTTGCATGCATGAAAGGTGCCCAGAACCTTTGAAAGCTGGTCGGTTGTTGTATCCTATAAAGGATATAACCCATATAGCTAAGGCTACTGGGGTATTGATCATTCAAATATCTATTGTTATGGCAAGTTTACTTAAAGAACTGTATTTTCTCCCTTCTTTTGGAAATTGCCAAATGCAGTTATCATAAGCTTCCTCACATACCGAACCTTGTATGGTATGCCCCAGCCTGAAAAAATTTCAATGGGCTGCCTGGATGATATAATTTTTTTTTAAACGAAAAACATCTTTATTAAATTATCACATATGACATGGGCAATCTTACATTTATATCAATGAAAACAAACCATCCTGATAAAATTCTAGCTGCAAGCATTATACCTTACAAGCCATGTTAACACAATTGTAGTTGCAAACATTATACATCACTTATAATCTATCCAGTCATAGTCAGTCAAACATTACATACCTCATTCAAATCATGCCTTCTTTTAAACCTCATTCCTCCTCTGCATGTATTGTTCCCACAAGTCCCATTTTTCCTATGTAATTTGCTCCAACCTTTTTATAAAGATCCCAATTCAAGTTGTTTTATCTCTGTTACTTATTATATTTACTGCTTCTAGTACAGTTGGTTAAGACTTTGATTTCAATTTTCTAGTAATTGCTTTTTTGGCAGCCATCATAATTAGACTTAGCAAGGCCTTACTATGTCTAGGCAATTCTGTTTCTGTATCATAGCTAAAAAACATTTCCTTAGCTGTATCAATTTGCTCACCCAATATCTCTGGAAAAAAAAAACAGTCTGGAGGGAATCTTTAAAGTCTGCCAACTCCTTACACTCCCAGGAAATAATGTTCCCAGTTACCTCTTTCTTCCCCATCACACATCCAACATTTGCTGTCTACCTGTGGAAAAATTCTTTAGAGAATACTTGGGTATAAAAATATATATGCCAACACTTCCAAGCAAAGATCCTAAATCTTCTAGACTTTGTTGCATATTTGAGAGAAGTACACATATCCTCCCATTGTTTCTTTGTGAAGTGATTTTCCAGTCTATCTTCCCAATCCTTTCTAACCTCCTCTGATTGATTCTTGTAGTTCTCATGCAATATTTTATATGTGCTACTAATTATTCCTTTTTTAATGGCAGCTTTTGTTCTAGATTCTACTAAAAACTCTACCAGTGCTGGTCTTTCATTTAGGAACCCCCCCCATTTCTTTCTGTTTGCCTATACTCTGATATCAGTCCTTGATAGGGAAGGCAGTTACTAACCTGCAGTCCTAATAAATTCCTGGCATCTTCCCATTCTGTTACCTTTACCTCTGTAGTTATTTGGTCCCAATATTTTGCTTTCTTCACCAGTTTTCTCCAATAAATTCCAGCCCCCTCTTGTCTATTGTCTGTACCCCTGATTGCAGTCATCCATATAGATCTCCTTCCTCCATTCCTGTGTTGACTTAGTTCTTAGAATACTTTCTGCTACTTTATGAATGCAATATTCTGTATGATTGTTATTCTCCTTAAAACGTCTATATCCAAAATCCCAGTCTCTCCTTGTTTCTTGTGCTTCCTCCCATTTCATCATCATCCCTTTCCACTTTGAATTATAATTTTCAGCTTGTGCTATGTATAGGAACCTTAACTGTGTTGCTCTGATATACTCCTTCAAATCAGGGAATCCCAGTCCGCCTTGTTCTATTGAAAGAATCAGTTTATCCAACTTGACTCTTGCCATCTTCTCCTCCCAGAAAAAATCCTTCAGCTCTTTATTAATTGCTATCCACAACATCTACTCTGGATAATAAAATATGCCAGACCCCGTGTAAGACTAAATGGACTAAGCATTTTAACTGCTTGTATCTTACTATCAATATCCATATAGCAGAGCTTCCGTTTTCTCAGTTTTTGTATTCTCTTTTGTTTAGTCTCTTCCCACATATTCTTAGCTGCCACATTGGAAACATTTATCCATAATCCTATATACATCATTTTATTGTGTCCCCATAAATATGGATATTGCTGAACCAATTTGTGTGTGGGTATGGGTCCCTATCACTTGACCAGATTTTCAGCAACTCGAACTCTGAAAGACCATATAATAGAGTTTTTGAAAACTCAAAGCTTTTGAATAGAGAGCGTGATGCAGTGAGGATTGGGGAAATTTCCCTTTTCCTCACTGTAGTGCGATGTCGGAGTTGGTATATATAATTTGCAAGGGGTGTGGGGGTGTAAAGGGGGGGGCTTGACCCCTGCAAAAATGTTAAAATGTAGTTCTTTTTTTTATGATTAAGTTCTCAGAAACTTGATCATATGGTCTCTTTGATATTGTTTTCGAGTTTCCAAAAAGTCGATCATCTCACAGACTTGTAGGTACATAATTTACTCTTATTGCCTTTGTTTTAGCTTCATTAATTTTGTATCCTAAAAAGATCTGAAACAGTCTCAAATGTTCCACACCATGTTAATGCCCCTTTCTGATTTGGTCAGATATAAAATAATATTATCTACAAATAGAACCAGCTTTTCTTGACTACCATACCAATTATATCCTTGGATTTCTGAGTCCTTTATTTTCTTTGGCAGTGGTTCTAAGCATAATCCAAATAGCAAAGGTGGGGGTGCACCCCTGCCTGCTTCCTCTGCTGAAGCAGAAATTATCAGAGAGGACCCCACCCAGTTTAATTTTCACCTCTGATCCCTCATATATCCTCCTAATCATCCTTATAATTGTATCAAGGAATGCAAATGCTTCCATTGCTCTGCTCACAAAGGCGCAGCTTACTCTGTCAAATGGTTTCTCTGCATCAAGGCCCAGCAACAACACTGGTATTTTCTTCCATTCCACTTCCTCTGGATCATCAGTGTTTTGTTAATGTTGTCAAATGTTTGCCTTCCCCTCCACAAAACCATATTGATCCATATCTATCAGTTTTGGCATTGCTTTTGCCATTTTTTTAGCCAATATAGACATAATTTATTTGTATTTCATTTTATTTTACATTTGTTGACCAGGATAGTCCATCTGGGTGTGAGCCCATTTTTAGTGGAGGCCCGGGGAGAAAAGCTCCAATAAAACAAGAACAACATTGACAGGTACAGTGTCGGTTTTACATAGAATTTAACAGAAATAGAAGAATCTGCGGTGGTGGTGCTGCGGTAGCGTTGTCGCCTCACAGTAAGACGCTGTCCGGTTCGATTCTCAGCTAGAGCGTCTTCTGCGTAGAGACATGCGTGAATGGGCGTACCTTCGTTGAAGGTTGTACGTCAGGGCTGGTAACTTGGCACGTAAAAATCAACTACCAATCATTAGCGGACCGGAGTTCCGCTGTGGCGACCCCTAACCGGGAAAAGCCAAAAGACACAAAAATCTAGAGAACAAAGAAAGTACAATATACAATTGGTACTTTAGTGAAAAGAAGAAAGTTATTACAATATAGTAAAGTCATATCTCTCTCTCTCTCTCTATATATATATATATATATATATATATATATATATATTATTTTTTTTTTTTTTTGAGGGCAGGGGTCCATCTTTAGTTGATCATTTGAGTATACTCTAATACGTGTACATATGTATACCCTTACAGAAGAAAAGAAATTATCAAATTATACTCTTATTGTAGGTAGCTGATAGGTGGTGTTAACAAGCGGGAATGGGGTATACATGGAGACTATAAAATTTAGGGGATGAAATTTGATGTGGGCTTATGTGGTATTAGCCTGTCTTGGTGCAGGAGCAAAGCCAGTTGCTAGTGAGGTGGTCTTTGAGCAGAGTTTTGAATTGGTGTAGGTTGGTAGCATTTAAGATGTGTTGAGGGATTGAGTTCCAAAGTTTAAAAATGTGGTGGGAGTAGAGGGCATCGCAGGCTTTGTTGTTGCTTTTGGAAACTTGGAGGAGTATTGTGTGTGAGGATCGGAGTTGCCAAGTATTGGCATATGGTTGGAGTAATTGTTGTAGGGCTGGTGTTCTGTTTGGCTGGTATATTAGTTGGTGAGTAAAGACAAGTTGAGTATAGGTTAGTTGTTGTGGGAATTCTAGCCAATTTATTTGTTGTAGGGCAGAGCAGTGGTGGGAACTATATGGGAAGCTAGGGGTGAACTTGGCTATTTTATTGAAGGCTGATTCAAGTTTGGTAAGGTCAGTTTTGTTAAGGTTTGCAAAGATAGTAAAAATACAAAAAGCACCTTATAGCCAAAGAATCCCAAGTAAAACATAAAACAAAAGCATAAAACTCTAGGTATTTACCACAACGTTTTAATGGTCAAGTAGAACACACAAAGCGTTCGAGTAGAACTGCATTGATGCCTTGAGAAAGAGTTCTACTCGAATGCTTTGTGTGTTCTACTTGACTATTAAAATGTTGCAGTGAATACCTGGAGTTTTGTGCTTTTGTTTAAGGTTTGTAAAAATGGGAGAAGCATAGAGAACAGTAGATAAGAGATGAGTCCTGGCGATGCTTAGTCTAAAATGGCTAGTTAGGAAAGGATTAATTCGGTAAAGAGTGCCTAGTTTGATGTGTGTTTTTTTAATGGTTCAAGAGAGGTGTAGGTCGAATTTTAAATATCCGTGGTGGTGCAGCGGTAGCGTTGTTGTCTCACAGCAAGAGGTTCTCCCGTTCGATTCTCAGCTGGAGTGCGGGGTGTGCCTTTTGTGTGGAGTCTGCATGTCCTCCCCGCGGTCGAGTGGCGTTCCAAAAGACATGCGTGAATGGGCGTGCCTTCGTTGAAGGTTGGGCGTCGAGCTGGCAACTCGGCACCGTAAAAACCTACTGCCAATCATTAGCGGACTGGAGTTCCACTGTGGCGACCCCTAACCGGGAAAAGCCGATAGACAAACAACAACATCAATTGTGACACCTAGTAATTTAGTGTGTGAGCTAGTGTTTATGATTGTGTTGCTGGAGGAGTGGGTTTGAAAAGTAGCTGAGGGATTGGGTGTTTTCGTGGGGAGAAAGAGCATGAGATTGGTCTTGTTTGGGTTCAGTATAAGGTTAGTGTTAGTTATCAAGTATTCTACTTCTAGGAAGGATTGTTGTGTTATAGCCTGTAGTTGTGTTAGAGAGGGGGCGGAGCATATCAGGGTACAGTCATCTACATATTGGATGACAGAGGCAAGAGATGTGGATTTCTGGAGTTGATTTGTGAAGATGGTAAAATGGTTGTAATCATGGTTTAGTATTGAAATGGGCCTGTATGAAGCTGGATCTGATGGACCTTTACCCTCTTTGGGTATTGCAGCTACCACTGCTTTCTTCCAGGATGTCGGTACTTCTCCTTCTTTTAAAAAAAACTATTAAACAAAAACCTTCCAGATCTTTATCAGTGTTTTTCCCTCCTATCTTCCAAACTTCCACAGGAATACCATCTATTTCCTGGGAGTTTCCTGTCAATTAGTTATACATCACCATCTTTATCTCATCTCCTCCTATCCTGTTAGTAATCGAGCCTCATTTACCTCTAAGCTTCACATATTTAATTCTTCCATAAACATTTCCATTTGTACCTTTACTTGATTTTGATATTTCTATACTTTATACAGACTTTTATAGAATTTCCAAAATATTTTAACACCTTGTTACCTTCCTTGTTATAGACTCCCTAAGCTTGGTGGCAGCCCTTTATACTTTCTGTTGCCTGAGTCGTTATGATAAATGTTTTTGTGCTCTAATGTTATTATCAAATAACAGTTGCTTAACAGCAATCTTTCTAAGCTCATGCATTTTATTGAGGTAATTCCTTATGAACTCTATATTTTTAGTATAGTTCACTACTGTTTCTGTTTTGTATTGATTTGTGAGTCTGTTAAACTTTAAAGACATTACAGAAAGCATCATTGTCTTGAAAAGTTATTAATCCCACCTTTTATATATGACAGCTTTTTTGTTAAATGTGTAGTTCCAGCTTTTGTGTTACATGCATATGCTGTTTTGCAGGTTAATCTTTTATACAGTTGTTTCTTGTCATCTCTAGTTGACCCTATGTTACATCTTACAAAACGCTTTGTTTTATTGAAAGCTCTCACCCCCAATACCCCTTTAAAATCTATAAATTTAATATTGGCACACAAAACTGTGTACATTTTCAAATATTAAAGTTTTACTTTCTTAATAGGAACAAATGTTGCAAACTGACAGCCACACACACAGACTTGAGATGACCTAAAAGAAATGTCATCCATGTTAAGACACATGGTACAGCCTGTGCTGCTAATAAGTGTTAACCAAGTCCAGGTCCCAGAAAAACGCAAGCCGAAGAACCAGCAGTATGGTGAAACAGCACAAGAGTTTAATAATCTAGAAAACCAGAGAAATCCATAAAAGTTATTAAACATAAAAACAAGTCCACTACTAAGCTCTTTCACCCATTAATACATTCGGGCATCTTCAGAGTAGTGAAACTAAAAAGAAATCAACTACCTTAAATAAATTCAAAAAGTTCCCGCCCTATAGGTAAACCAATCGCAACAAAATGTACCTTAACCAAATTAGAATGTTTAAGGTGGAATCAGTTCATAATAAAAAACATATACAAAAAATGTGTTTGTATATACAAAAAACATACAATAAAAATGTATGTATATATATATATATATATATATATATATATATATATGCGTGTTAAATATTATGTATAAAAAGCTCGTCAAAAAGATCAATTTAAACAAAACAAGATCTATATTTTAAAATGCTAGACATGGAAATAAACTCATTGATGCCAGGGGGTCTAGAGGCATCTAGTCTAAGTTGTCACAAAGTTTCTCGAACTTCCAGCAAGATCTTAAAGTTACCCCCTCTATCATTGTCGGGTATTCTATCGACAACAAAAAATTAAAATTTATTAAAGTTCTCACACTTAATACTCTGCATGTAGAGAGCATTACTAGACCTCTTGTTCCTAATGTCCCTTAGGTGCTCAAGAATTCTTAACCTAAGTTTCCTAATGGTCTTACCTACATAAAATGTAGGGCAACTGAGACATGTAGCAATATAGACCACTCTCCTGGTATTGCAGTTACAATACCCTGGACATTTTATAGATCTATAAAAATTCTGAACTACCACATAAGGACCATTGTTAATATACCTACATACACTACATGACCCGCATTTATTCATTTTAGAGTTTCCATAACGTCCATTGTTAGAACTTTCACTTTCCATCAACTCTTTCAAGTTAATCCCTCTACTAAATGTGAAGAGCGGCAAGTTACCAACAACTTGCATAGTGTCCTTGTCCATAGTGTATTGCCACGTTTCTCTTAAACTTTTTGCCACTCTATCAGCATACCCGTTAAAGGGTAATATCATAGCTCTTTTAAAGTTGTCAACATCAATAGAAGAACTACTATTGACAAGCCTATGGGTCTCTTTAATTAATCCACCTAACAAAATAGGTCTAAAAACTAAATGCCTTTTACCTACAACCTCATTTTTAATGTTAGTCAAAAAATCAAGAGGGTACCCTCTATCTAAAAACATGTCTGCTAAGCTCTTAATTTCCAAGGTGTATTGGGCATCTTCACTGATTAGCCTAGAGAGTCTGACCATCTGACCCTTCACAACATTCTTTTTTTGATAAAGGGGATGGCAGCTTTGAAAATGCAAAAAGCTGTTTGAATACGTTTCTTTACGAAAAATGTTGGATTCTAATCTGATAACCCCTTCACTCACTCTAGTATAAAGTGTGATGTCAAGATAATTACACCTATTGCCATGTACCTTATAGGTAAATTTAAGAAAATTAGTAGTGTTATTAAGATATTCTACAAAAGTATGTATTGTATCAACTGGCCCTCTCCAAAAAATTAACAAATCATCGAGGTACCTCAAATAAAGTGACACGTACTTCATGTAGGTTGATGTAAACACTTTGTCCAATTCCCATTGTGCTAAAACGAGATTAGCATAAATTGGTGCACATTTTGCGCCCGTAGCAACACCTGTTACTTGTTTATACAGTTCACCCTCAAAAGATAAAAAGTTGTTAGTTAGAATAAGTTCCATTAGATCAACAAGAAGTGACCGTTTGACACTATGCATGTCACAAAATATTTCAAGACAAATCCGAAACATATCTAACCCTTCCACCTGAGGTATAACTGAAAACAGGTTAATAACATCTATAGTGATCATAGTAAAAGGCTCATCAAAGTGTTTTTGTCTAATGACATCTAAACAATGCCAGGAATCACGCAAAATATGTGTAAAATAATTAACCATATTTTTACAATAAAAGTCCACAAAAGAAGCCATAGCTTCAGTCTTGGAGCCCCTAGCTGAAACAATCTGGCGAAAAGGTGGATTGTTCTTATTTTTGTGGATCTTTGGTATTCCAAAAATGGATGGCGTCACAGGAGCTTTTACTGATAAAAAATGAAATTCATTATTATCTATAATACCCTCCAATAGCCATTCATAAAGAAGCCAGTCAATTTTGGAATAAGCCATGTTCAACTCATTACGTGATACCCTGGTATAAGAATTGGTGTAGTTAAGTAAACATGACATTCTATTGGAGTAATCAGTGGACATCATAATCACAACCCCCCCATCCTTGTCTGGTTTCATCACTCTGAACTGATTGGAAGATGTCAACTCACGTAAACAAAAGCGTTCACCTGCAGTCAGGTTGTCCGCTTGATGATCAGTCGATCTACTCAACCTTCTGATCTGCATTTCACACACAGACTCAAAAACGTGAATACAAGGGTGGGTTGGGGGAATAAACATACTTTTCCTTTTAGGCCGTGGAAATTGTTCTTTAGACAAATTAGGATTATTAGAAAAATACATCTGTAAATTTAATTGTCTAGTATACAACCTCAGATTAACTAAAATTTTAGCTACTTCATTTCTAAACTTGGGTACAAAAGTGAATCCCTTCTCGAATAATGAAAGGTGATCATTAGTCAACTTAAAATTAGTAAAATTATATAAATAAACATTATTAACCTTAACAAGCTTGCACGATATATCCTTGTCGACATCAAAATCAAAATTAAAATTCCCACCTAAATCATTCCCTAATGACAAATTGGGTATTAAATCGAAATTAAAAACATAAGCATCACCAGTAACTTGAAATTGTACCTGTGGTGAAAATAACACAGAGGATCCAGCCTCCTCACTAAAAGCCAAAGAATTTTGTAAAAATTTGTGTGGTTGAACAATATTATCTTGCAAAACAGTCTCAAGCTTACTGGGACAGATGTCCTGCTGCAAAGAAAAATCAATAAAGTCTTCATCAGAACTGTGAATATCAACAAAAGTGGATACAGTAACTAGAACCTCTGCCTTCTGTTGTTGTAAGGTCCTTCCTGTGGTCGTCCCCGTAATGGTGGCCCGTAAAAGTGTTGGTTGCGCTCCCAAATACGTTCGGAGCGCCTCGGAAGAGGGGGTGTCTAAAAAATCGTCGTTCTCATCAAACAATTCAACTTCAGTCCCACAATCGTTGTTAACATCTCCCCTGTGTGACAAATCTTGAACAGAGTGAATATCACTTGGAGGGAGTACATGCAAAAAACCTTCTGTACTCGAACCGCTGTAAATATTAACTTTTGGAAATTCTCTAAAATGAGAGTATACCTTAGAGTTGGTATAATCATAGGTGTCTCTCTTAAGTTTTAGGGACTTCAGTTCTAATCCCTTACTCACGAAATTGTCAATCTTGTGTAGAATATTGTCATATTGAGGCTTATTGAATTAAAAAGCAGGTCTTTAGTAATGTTGTCATTAATTTTCCCCAATTCTGTTTTCAACAGGTCTAACCTTTGGTTATTATTGCGAATAATAGATAATGATAGAGGGGGTAACTTTAAGATCTTGCTGGAAGTTCGAGAAACGTTGTGGCAACTTAGACTAGATGCCTCTAGACCCCCTGGCATCAATGAGTTTATTTCCATGTTTAGTATTTTAAAATATAGATCTTGTTTTGTTTAAATTGATCTTTTTGACGAGCTTTTTATACATAATATTTAACACACATATATATATATATATACATTTTTATTGTATGTTTTTTGTATATACAAACACATTTTTTGTATATGTTTTTTATTATGAACTGATTCCACCTTAAACATTCTAATTTGGTTAAGGTACATTTTGTTGCGATTGGTTTACCTATAGGGCGGGAACTTTTTGAATTTATTTAAGGTAGTTGATTTCTTTTTAGTTTCACTACTCTGAAGATGCCCGAATGTATTAATGGGTGAAAGCGCTTAGTAGTGGACTTGTTTTTATGTTTAATAACTTTTATGGATTTCTCTGGTTTTCTGGATTATTAAACTCTTGTGCTGTTTCACCATACTGCTGGTTCTTCGGCTTGCGTTTTTCTGGGACCTGGGCTTGGTTTACCTTACAAGTTTTTTGTTTTGTTTGGATTGTTGTGTGCTACTAAGTGTTGTCTGGCTTTGTCTTATCTTTATAGTTCTTTCAGCTGAGAAAACACTTGAACGCTTTCAGAAAACATTTTCTCCAAGCCATTTCTCTCTGTCAGATTGTCTCCTAGAGACATGAAAACCAGACACAAAAGTACCAAGCGTACATTTGAATATGTACGTAACCTTCCATTACAGTGATGTACTGCTTGATAATTTGGTATGTATTTCTATATAATTTCTGATGTATAAGTAATATACATCATTATTAGGGTATGCTTTTATATCACTCTTTAACTCTGAATTTTCTATTCTGTTTGTTTGTAATACTTGTGTGGAGCTTTTCTTTCAGGGCCTGCACTGAAAAGGGCACTGGCTCATTCGAACTAACCCTATCAGCAAATGTCAAATAAATAAATAATGATAAATATTTGTTTACTAGAAAAAGCCTTGTAATATTCAATAATCTTTTTTGTTTACTTGCTTTCTCTTAAAACCTTATTACTAGATTAAGTTATGGGCCTTTACCTATTTGCTCCCCTATGCAAGAATGAGAAAAGGCACATTGATGCTTTTTTGTCATGCTCTTTTAAACAGATTTTTTTTTTTTGTTTACATTGCAGTGCCTGCATTTCTTAAAAGTGAACAAGGAGAAAGGGAGAAGAACGGAGACAGAAAAAAATAGGAGCACCTATTTAGATTACTATCCCCATTACTCTTAAAAATAACTGAGAAAACTTTATAGCATGCAAAGAAAAATCATGCACTATTAAATAGTACCATTAAGAAAAAGTTTTGATGTGAAGTTGTCCTAGCTCGCCTTCATTCTTAACTGATGGATTCGGAGCCGATCCTCAGCTCTGACCCAGCCATTTTTGTCTACCTCGAGGTTTTTAGCTCGAGGCTAATTTCCTATCCCATCATGCACCAGTGTGTTCCTCAGATCTCGTTTGCCACGAATCAGATTATAACTTGCAATAACATGCCTATTGTTGTTAATAGTGAGTAGTTTTTCTACCTTTAAGTCCTTTTCGTAGTTTAAATACGTTTTTTTCAACCTTTAGAGTTTAAAAAATGTTATCATTTAACTCAGGGCCCTTTCCTGTATGTGGCCTAAACCTATTCTGTTTTTCTTAGGGAGTGTGTATTTTCATAGCTTTGTGTGCAATTCAGCTTATAAGAATCCTTCTATTTAGCCAGTTTTAATTTATTTAGCCTGCTTTAGTTAGAGGGCTGTAATAGCCTTAATCTTTGATGTGTGCGTTAACCTTTAATATATTTTAGATATTAGTAATTTTCCCTTTAGAGAAAAAGTCCGTTTTAATTTAGAGGACTTTTTTCATTTATTTTTTGTGTTAGAGGAAGGCTCGTGTGTGCGAGTGTATTTTTTTCTGCCTTCTCTACTAATAATTATTAGTATAGTTTAATAGCTGTCTTAAAAAAAATCAATTTAAGTTAGAGGACTCTTGTTCCTTTTCTATCATAGTATTGTTAGTGGAAGGCTTGTGTTTATGTGTGTGTGTGTTATTGCCTTCTTAGTAAATTAGTGGTGTTGCTTGATAACCTCGTTTGAGTTAGAGAGGATAACAGCTTCTGTTTTTCGTAGTTATAATGTCAAAGCAAGGGAAAGACACGAAACCTTCAGGTTTTAAAAAAATGCCCAAAGTGTGGGCAAAAAGTGTCATTGACAGATGGACACACGCTGTGTGTGTATTGCTTAGGTGAGAGTCACTTACAAGACCCTTATTCTATCTGCCATTCATTTAGCAGTAGAGTCCTACATGAGAGAAAGAGTAAATTGATTCTGAAGGGTATAGTAAAGTCTAGCTTTCCTGAAGTATCAGAGAAAAGTCAAAGCTCTCAGTCAACCTCTAAATCCCCTTCAGACAAAACAAAGTCATCTAAAGGATCTTCTACTTCAGAGGAGTCAGAGCTAGCAAAGAAAACCCCCTGGATGTCTCTGACAGTATCTAAAGATTTTGCTTCTGAAAGACCATCAACCTCAGCTCCAATACCTTTGGAGCTGTTGGTTTTAACTGTACGGTCCCCCACCTTGGAACTGGTATCCCTTGTGTTACGGTCTCCATTGTTATAAATGTCGGCTTCTGTGGATCGTGTGGTGCAGAGACTACTGAAGACACTGGCGTTAGCAAAACTATTATTGGAACCGACCCTTAGAGCCTCAGAACCGACTGTGCCTACCCCTTCTTTATCCATTCCTCCTCTGACCTGACCTGTGGTTTCGGAGCTGGAAAGGGTGGAAACGATGGTGATGAATGTATCGGAACCTAGACCCACTCCAGGACTTTTGGCCCCGACTGCTCAGACTACTTCGGTGCCATCCAGGGAGTCTGGGAGCCGACACTCACTAACCGGCTCCAGGGGGATGAGTGGAGCTGATATTTTGTCGGATCCTACTCTATCTCTCGGAAACTCAGCTCTTGTGAGCTCGGCTCCTCTGTGTCTCAGAGCCTGCTCCTGTGGTGCTGGGGGTGTCTCTCAGTTCTTCAGAGCCGGAGCCTCCTTCAACTCATGGGAGTGGGGCTTTTGAGGCTATTAGGAGAGCCCTGTCCTCTGAGACAGCATCATCTTCGGTTACTCCTATTCCATCCCTCAGAGCACCAGTGTCCGTCTCTACAAAACTGATTCCACAAAAGCTTAGAGATCCAGAACTTCAGGAAACCCCAGTGGGTGAACCCTTATCTTCCGAGACACCTCTGGAATATCCTTCTGAGGAGGGTCCTCGGAAGAAAACTTGCAAGAGGAAGCATTTGGACTCCCCACAGGAGTCAATTACATGTGACATGGACCTCGATGAATCAGAAGGGTCCCTACAGTTGCCCTCTGAGAATGTCTCCTTTGCATACATCCTAGAGATCCTGAAACAGGCTGTTGGAAGTCCATCAACCCTACTGACGAGGAGTCCGTATACCTGAAAGCTTTTGGATCTTGACCCTCCTCCTGGTTGTCTCCACCTTTCAACGAGCTTATTGATTTAGTTTGTCAAAAGGCGTGGGAGTCTCCAGACACTGTGGAGCCTGTCCCTAGGAGGCCTAATAAATGTATCACTAGCTCTGATGACAAAGTTTTTATAACAAAAGGAGTTCCAGTGGATGCTATGGTGGTGGCGGTCGCCACTAAAAAGGAGTTATCGGAAACATCCTCATCTGTTCATCCTCTGAATAAAGATTCGCGCACGATGGACAGATATGGAAAGTGCATGTTTTCATCAGCGGTCTTTACCCTCAGGTCCCTGAATTATTTAACCCATTTTATAAGTTTACAGAGAGATCTCATAAAGGAGCTAGCAGATTCTCAACAGGTTTCAGTAGCTGAGGGGATATCGGAGAAATTATCATCCCAGCTCTCCACCCTTAACTCCCTGGTGAACCCCTCCATGAGGCTAATCTCTATGCAGCTGATGGAGCGAGTAGATCAGCGTCTTCAGGAATCACCCTTAGGAGACACTCCTGGATGCATTTATGTAACTTTGCGGAACCCTTCAAGTCATCCTTTATAAACCCCTCCTTTGATGGCTCATCTCTTTTCAGGCCAAAGAAAAAAATACTTTAACCAGGTGTGAACAGGAGGGAAAGACTCTCTCTGCTGTGGGAGTATGTTTTTCCACCCCTTCCAGACCCTAACCCAAGGGTCAAAAGGGGGGAAAGATGTGGTTCCGGAAGTTCCGGAAATTCTTTCCTGACACGTGGTGAACCTTCCTTCAGGGGCAGAGGAGGAGGTAACAAGGGAAGATGCTGACCTTGTGGCTGAGGGGGTTCACAAAATCAAGGCGACCGCGAATCCTTTTTCGGTAAGCCTTTTCAGCACTCCTGAAAGGAGGCCCGCCTGTCCCACTGTGGAGGCAGTCGGGGGATGCTTGTCTTTGTACCCAGTCACCTGGCCAAAAATTACAAAAGACAAATGGGTACAAAAAAATCATATCCAGAGCTTACTCAATGCCCGTTTCAATACCACCTCCACTTAAAAGAATCCCAGATGTGTGCCACCCAATAAGAGGGATCAAGCATCCATAGAGATTCAAAGGTTGCTAAAAAAAAAAAAACGAGTCATCCAGTCAGTCCCAGCAGACCAAACAGGGTCTGGAACTTACTCAAGAGTCTTTTTAGTTCCAAAGAAGACAGCGAACTGGAGAGCCATTTTAGGTCTCAGCAGACTGAACAAGTCAGTAAAAAAGACAAAGTTCCGGATGGTCACACTGCAGTCAATATTTCCCTTTCTGGGGAAGGACAATTGAATGTGCTTGATAGACCTTCAGGATATGTACTACCATATCAAAATGGACAGACTATCCAAGAAGTCACCTGCACTTTTGGCTGGGGGCCAGTCATTTTCAATTTCGGGCTCTGCCCTTTGGCCTCACTACAGCCCCCAGAGTGTTCACCAAATGCATGGCAGTAGTCATGGCTTACCTGAGGAGATTAGGATTCCGGGTGTTTCCATACTTGGACGACTGGCTCTTAACCACCACCACCAAGCAATTACTCATCCAGGCAAGGGGCACAACCTTAAAACTATTTGCACAGTTAGGAATTACTGTCAATTATGTAAAATCTGCCTTATTGCCATCACAACATACTGTGTTTATAGGAACAGAGTTAAACACAGTAAGAATGATGGTACACCTTCCAAAAGAAAGAATTCAAGTCCTTCAAAAACAAGTTCTAAATCTTCTGCACAAAACAAAAGTTCAAGCCAGAGAGGCCCTAAAGGTACTGGGCACAATGGCAGCTCCTATCACATTAATTCCCCTAGCACACATGCATATGAGGATCCTACAGTGGCTTATTTTTGCACAATGCATATGCTTCGTCTCACAAAATTATTCTAACACAAGCTTGCAAAAAAGATCTACTTTGGTGGCTTCAATTGGACCAGGTGAAAATAGGCAAACCCTTTGCTCTCCCAGCTCCACTAAGCATGGTGACCACGGACGCTTTGCAGATAGGGCGGGGGGGGGGCATTATCTGGGAAGAACAGCCCAAGGCACGTGGCAAGCACATGAGGTACTTGCACATCAGTGTTCTAGAGATGAGAGCAGTGCTTCTAGTGTTGCAGGCATTCCAAGACACTCTACCTGTAAGAACGATTGCAGTTCAAACAGACAATGTCAGTGGTATGGTACATAAACAAGGAGGAACCAGATCATACCCCCTTTGTCGAGAGGCCCTCAGAGTTTGGCAGTGGGCAACTTCCTCCCAACACTTTCTAATAGCAACACACATCCTGGGAATATCTAACATGATTGCAGACAAACTCAGCAGAGAAATACTGATGCCTCATGAGTGGTCCCTCAAACAAGAGGTAGCGGAGAGCATTTTCTGCAAATGGGGCCAGCCTTGCTGCAACCTTTTTGACACGTCCACAAACACGAAATGCAGAAAATATTTTGCCCCAATTCCCCCTCCAGGGAAGTCCCCGAGCGATGCACTGATACACGATTGGCTCCCGGTTCTCCTATATGCTTTTCCTCCCTTCGCATTAATCCCCAAAGTTATACAGAAAGCCAGCATATTGGGAAGGACTTTAATTCTGATAGCCCCTTACTGCCTCATCAAATCTGGTTCCCCTTCCTACAACTTCATCTTCAGGAGGAACCTTGGATCCTGGATCCAGTTTCGGATCTTCTGATCCATTCTTCAGGGATTCCTCACCCATCCTAACAAACTATCAAGTTGACAGCTTGGCCGCTCCAGTTCCAAACATAGCCAGGTTACAAAATCTCTCATGTCCAACACAACATAGTTTGATATCTTCTCATAAGACTTCAACAAGGAGACTGTATCTTAGTAAATAGAAAAGGTTTTCTAGTTGGGCTTTGGAAAATAAGATTGATCCTTATTCTGCACCTCTTTCTTCTATTTTGGAATTTCTAACAAAGCTTTTCAAAGAGGGTGCTGCAGCTGCTACCATCAGAGTACAATTAGCAGCAATATCAAATTTTCATGTAGGTGAAAACAGACCAAACATTGTCACATAGATTGTGCAAAGCTTTTCTTAAGGGCAGTTATCTTTTAAGGTCACCAATAAAATCTCCATTACTGCCATGTAACCTCAAATCTGAAGTAGTTAACTTCATTTGTTCATCAACCTGTGGGTATCGGATCCATATTGGAGCCGAGCCGGCAGCTTCAAACAGCTAAGATCTGAGCTCCAAGCTCCTCCCCCTTACCCATAACCCCCTGCCATCCCTCTCTGACCTCAGATCTCATTTGCCGCGGTTGAATCAACAGCTTTGAACGAGTTCCAGACGTGGGAGTTAGTCGTTCAGTGAGAAAAATATTCCTTTTTCTAACTTTTTCTTGTTGTTAATATTACTTGTTGTGTGTGCTACTCCCTAGTGTTAAAAACCTTTTAGTTATAAAATTGTTATTTTTTAGTGTAGTTTATTCCTCCCCATGTGTGTGAAGGCGTGTGTGTTGGGACTTGTGTTGTTTTTAGTTAGACTATGTCAGAGGCCTCAAAAACCTTTTTCTCTAAATGCACCGAGTGTGGCCATAAGCTATCCCCAGCGGATGGCCACACTTGGTGTGTTATTTGCCTTGGGGTTGACCACCTTTCATCAGGCTGCACTATTTGTGCAGCCTTCAACCCCAGGGCTCTAAAGGACAGGAGGTCAAAGTTGATTCTGGCGGGACTTTTGTCCCCGGATTCGGCTTTGGCCTCCTCTCCCTCCGTGGCACCTGCCGTGGCCGCGGCAGTGCCTCCTTCCATCCCTGCTCCCCTGGCCGGGACTCAACCTCCCACCTTAGGCCGGGAGGAGAGGGAAGCTAGGCGGGAGAAGAAAAAAGACAGACACCACAAGCGGTGGGCCGTGTCTTCCTTCTCGGCTCTGCTGGCTAAACAAGCAGCCTCTCCCAGGGCTTCCGGGCCTTCTCCTTCCCGGCTCCATTCACCTCGCTTCTCCCCGGAACCAGAGGAGGAGACCTGGTCGTCTTCAAGGTCATCGAGGCGGCATTCCTGGCCCGCTTCAGTGGCCTCTTCTAGGTCCACCCGAAGCTTGTCCGATGCAGATATGGACCGGATGATGCGTAGGTTCCTCCAGGCCCAGCTGCAGATGGGAGTGCTCCTCCCCCCTCCTGGGGGGAGCTCGACCCCCTTTTTCGCCCCAATTGCTCCTTCTCTGACCCACTTCCGGGGTTCGGAGCCTTTGGATCCAGGTTGAGTAGGAGCCGGGGAGTTTTGGCGCCAATAGTGTCTCTTACTTCGGCTCCGACCGCACCCTCGAGTTTGTTGGGTCCCTTCTCAGAGCCGAGAGCTGAGCTTCGGATCCAGAGGTGTCAGCATGTCTTCGGCTCCATCTCGGTCGGAGCATACTGGCCCTTCGGATTCGATTGCTTCGGCGCCAGCTCCGATCCACACAGCAGATCTGAGGGGGCTGCTCTCGGATCCAAGAGAGAGCAGTTCTTACTCGGCGTTCGATGTTGTGGAGAGGGTATTGTCGAGGGATTCGAGGCCCCAGGCTCCTACTACGGTTCCACCCTGCACTCTCTCTCAGATGGGCCTACCTTCCATCACCCGGCCCCTGGGACAGCCTGCGCCTACGTCCCAGATGGTTCCCTTAGGGGAACAAGATGTGGTTGGTGAGGCCTCTTTGGACAGCCCCCCCGAGGAGGTCCCTCACAAACGTAAGTGTAAGAGGAGACACTTGGACTCACCTGAGTCCTTGACAGAAGACACGGACTTAGAGGAAGGGGAAGGTTCCCCAAGGTCACCCCTCGAGGATGTCTCCTTCAGGGACATTATGGAAATGCTTTGAATTTGAGGGGGGGTGGTCAGCCCAAAAACCTTCCTCGGATGAGTCTGTGTTTCTGGAGGCATTTGACGCAAGCCCATCTACCTCTTGGGAGTCCCCTCCCGCTGATCCCCTGATAGATCTCATTACTACCAGGGCATGGAAGGAACCGGACACTGTTGAGCCCATTCCAAAGAGACCGGATAAAATCCTCAGTCCCCCCACTGATAGGACGGTATGGAGCAAGGGTGCTCCAGTAGATGCCATGTTGGTGGAGGCTGCCACCAAGAGGGAACTAGCCCAGGAGAGTTCCTCGGTCCATCCTCCCGACAAGGAGTCTCGGACAATGGACCACCTGGGGAAGCGGATGTTCGCTTCAGCTACCTTTGCTTTAAGGTCGTTGAACTATATGGCACACGTCATACGACTCCAGCAGGATCTCATCAAGGAATACGCCGGGTCGCCCCCAGAGTCCATGTCGACTGAGGATAAGAAGGTATTCTCAGCTCGAATGGCCACTCTTAAGTCCATTTTGAACACTTCTATGTAGCTCCTCTCCCATGCCACGGAAGGGGCCGCTAGAGCTAGCAGAGCAGGCATTGTTTTAAGAGGACATGCTTGGCTCCGCCTCTGTGATTTTGCGGAACCCTTCAAGGCGTCCTGCGCAAATGCCCTGTTTGACGGTTCTTTGCTTTTTGGCAAGACCGTCCACGACACGCTGGTCCAGAGCGAGAAAGACGGGAAGACGTCTGCCGTTGGAGTCCGCTTCTCGGCTCCCCAGAGGTCCTTCTCCAGGAACCAAAGGGGACAAAAGAAGATGTGGTTCCGGAAGTCTCAACAGTCCCATTTTGCTCCAGACCCCTCGTCCTTCAGAGGCAGAGGAGGACTGGGTGGACGCCGGCCCAGAGGCAAAGGGGGGCCGAAGAATTTCGGGTCAAGAGAACCCTTTTCGGATCGGCTCGTGCAGCAGCCCTGAAGGGTTACCCGAATCTTCCACTCTGGAGGCAGTCGGGGGGGCGTTTCTCAAGGCACCTAGCAGTTTGGGAGTCCATTACAACAGATCACTGGGTGCTTCGAATCATATCCAGAGGTTACAAAATCCCCTTTCTTAATCCCCCTCCCAGATCCCGGAGCCTCCCCAATGTCCCACCCAATCAAAGGGAGGCAGCAGCTGCAGAAATAAAGCAGCTGCTAGAAAAAAGAGCGATCCAGCGTGTCCCCCGAGACCAATCCGGATCGGGCTTCTACTCCAGGTTCTTTCTGGTGCCAAAAAAGATGGGGGACTTAAGGCCAATACTCGACCTGTCCTTTCTAAACCTGCCAGTGGCCAAAGAAAAGTTCCGGATGGTCACCATTCAATCCATTCTCCCACTCTTACAGGAGAACGACTGGATGTGCTCGATAGACCTCAAGGATGGGGTACTACCACATATTGGTGGACAGACGATCCAGATGGTTTTTCCGCTTCCGGCTAGGAGCCAGTCACTACCAGTTCAGGGCCCTTCCCTTTGGTCTCACCACAGCCCCCAGAGTGTTCACCAAAGTTTTGGCAGTAGTAGCGGCCCACCTGACACTCCAGGGAATACAGGTCTTCCCGTACCTGGACAACTGGCTCCTGACCGCCCCCAACAGGCATCTACTATGTTCAGCCAGAAATTACTTCCTCCACTTGGCCTCCCGGCTGGGAATCGCAATCAACCTCAACAAATGTTCCCTTCATCCAACCCAGATCTTAGACTTCATAGGAGCCAGGTTAGACACAAACCTATTGAGAGTCTTCTTAACTCCGGACCGGATTCGAACTCTGAAGCTCCACATACTGGCCCTTCTACAATCCTCGGCTCCTCCAGTGGAATTGGTTCTGAGGGCTCTAGGTTCCATGGCGGCCACGGTCAACCTGCTACCTCTAGCGTGCTTGAACATGAGGATACTACAATGGACCTTGCAGGTTCAATGGTCCATCCTGCTACACCCACTGAGTTCACCCATTCCCCTCAGCAGGGTTTGCAGGAAATCCCTGCTCTGGTGGCTCCAGTCTCCAGACCTCCAGATAGGGCGCCCCTTTTCTCTGTCCCCACCTCTAACCACGGTGACCACGGATGCTTTTCGCTTAGGGTGGGGGGGGCACTGTATGGGCAGAACCGTCCAAGGCACGTGGACCCATTCAGAGACCTTATTGCATATCAATGTCCTAGAGATGAGAGCGGTGCTTTTGGTGTTGCAAGCACTCCAGGCCCTTCTTCCCGTAGGGACAGTTGCAATTCAGACAGACAACATGTCAGTGCTTTGGCATGTCAACAAACAGGGGGGAACCAGATCCTACCTACTTTGACGAGAGTCCATGAGAGTTTGGGAATGGGCGATCTCCACCAACCGCTTTCTCATAGCGACGCACATTCCGGGTCGGTCGAACATTTTGGCAGACAGGCTGAGTCGAACTATCCTCTCACCGTACGAATGGTCTCTGAATCCCAGAATAGTGAAGCAAATCTTCCTCAAGTGGGGTCAACCTTGCTGCGATCTCTTCGCGTCTCCTTCGAACGCAAAGTGCGGCAACTACTTCGCTCTAATTCTCCCACCAGGGGAATCTCCCAGAGACACTCTGGTGCATGTTTGTCCATCCGGTCTACTTTCAAAACAGGGGTGAATACAAACTACATTCTTTGGACGTACACAGGCAATTGAGATTCTACTTGCACAGGACCGCTGAACATAGGCAATCTGAGCAACTCTTTGTATCCTTTGCAAGACACTCTTTGGGCAAACCAGTATCAAGAGTTACATTGTCCAGATAGATTTCCCAATGTATACTTCTTGCATATAAGAGTTCTGGTCGCCCTGTACCTGAAGGAGTCCACGCTCATTCTACCCGATTGATTTCTACTTCTGCTGCCTTTTGCTCCAGAGTGTTCTTGGACGACATTTGTTCAGCTGCCACTTGGGCTTCATCCCATACTTTCATTAACCATTACAAGTTGGATCTAATTTCCAGAGGGAGAGCATCCTTCGGCTCTGCAGTGCTCCGGAATATCCTTCCATGAGGACCCCCCAAGTTTGGGTAGCTGGGGACTCTGTCCCACAGGTTGATGAACAAATGAAGTTAACTACTTCAGATAAAGAAGTTATGTACTCACCATAACGTTCCATCTGAGTAGGTAAACTTCATTTGTCAGCAGCCAACCCCCCTCCATCCCCCTAACCTACAGTGCGTTCTAGAAGGATTCCTTGTCCTTTTCTCCGGATAACATCAGGTTAGGATTTGCAGGTGATCCTTTGTTGTAATGTTCTGTGTTGCTATAGCAAACTCGATCTGAGGTCAGAGAGGGATGGCAAGGGATTATGGGTAAGGGGGAGGAGCTTGGATCTTAGCTGTTTGAAGCTGCCGGCTCAGATCCAGTATGGATCCGATACCCACAGGTTGCTGACAAATGAAGTTTACCTACTCAGATGGAACGTTATGGTGAGTACATAACTTCTTTTTTTGTCCTATCCAGGATAGTTCTTCCTCCCTTTGAACTGGCATCTTCATGCGAATTAAAATTCTTAACTTGGAAAACTATCTTCCTAGTGGCCATCACTTCAGCTAGAAGAGTGTCAGAATTATAATCACTCTCAGTGAAACCCCCATACCTCATTTCATAATGACAGAGTTTCCTTGCGAACAAACCCATCCTTCCTAAAGTCTGTTCAGACTCCAACCTAAATCAAACCATAGAATTGCCAGTCTTCTTTCCCAAATATGGCAATAAGGCAGAATACATACTGCACCAACTTGATGTCCACAAACAGGTACGCTTTTGTTTTCATAGAACAAAGTCATTCAGAAAATCTGATCAGCTTTTTGTGTCTTTTTCAGAAAATAGGAAAGGTACAGCAGTAGCAAAAACCACCTTGTCCAGATGGCTATCTGACTGTATTTCCTTTACTTATAATTCAGTAAACAAGAAACTAGCAAACAAAATAAAGGCTCATTCAACTAGGGCCATTGCTACTTCTTCGGCCTTTCTAGCCAAAGTACCTATAGATACCATTTTTGCAGCTGCAACGTGGGCAACACCTCATACCTTCATCACTCATTACAATGTGGATATGGCCTTCAGGGACAGGCCTTCCTTTGGATCCACTGTGCTGAAGAATATATTCCCATCAGCCACCCAGGGTTTAAGGTGCTAGGGGTGCTGTTCCATCAGTTAAGAATGAAGGCAAGATAGGACAACTTCACATAAAGAAGTTATGCTCTTACCATAATGTTCCATGTGAGTTGTCCATCTCGCCATTCATTCTTATGTCCCTCCCACGAACCCCCAGCCTGTGGGCTCCTAGTGGACCTGGACTTTAACAATTTGGCTTTGACATTTCTCAGATTTTTCTTATAAAATGAGAGGTAATGTATCCAATTTTTTTATTATTACACTTGCAAACAAGATCTGAGGAACACACTGGTGCATGATGGATAGGAGATTAGCCTCAAGCTGGTTGAAGACTTTGAGCTAGAAAAAATGGCCGAGTCAGAGCCAAGGATCGGCTCTGAACCCATCAGTTAAGAATGAATGGTGAGATGGACAACTCACATGGAACGTTATGGTAAGAACATAACTTCTTTTTCTACTTAGTTAACTTTCTCCCTCCTCTTCCCTTCTCCTGAGTATTTTTCCGAACATTAATGTCATGAAGTAGAACATATGCTTTAGAGTCCCCTACAAGTTTAACAAAAGCCAAAAAGTCCAGTATTTCCAGTTTTTCTTGTTCTGTCATGTTTCAAAATATAAGTATTGCTTTGTGATCCCACATTTGTCACTTTCCAAGTTACTGGTTTTATTTTCCAAACATTAATGACATGAAGTAGGGCACCTCAAGATGCATGCACTCGAGGCCCTTCTCAGTATGGAGAACATCGATGTCTGTGCTGTGACAGAAACCTGGTTCAAGGCTCCTGAGAGCACCCCAGCACTATCAGGTTTTACCTCATATCATGCGTTCCGGCCACAAAACCCGGACAATACCAAGAAAGGAGGAGGGGTATCCATATTCATCAAGGACACCCACACCTCAAGATTGGTGGCATCGCACGATGCATCGGAAACCATCCAGGTGCAATTAACCATAGGCAAGACTGCTATGCAAATTGTAGCATGTTACAGGCCACCCTCGCAAACTCAGGAACCTCACATGGCCTTCCTGAAAACACTGGAGGGGATAAATGTATCTCCGAACACCATCATACTAGGTGACTTCAACTACCCTAATATAGACTGGGAACACTACTCAAGCCCAAACACTCTAGCCCAAAAGTTCCTGGAATTCATAAACTCAAATGCCATGGAACAACTAGTCACCATCCCCACAAGAGGAGAGAACATACTTGATCTCATCATCATGAACATGGGAGCACAATGTTCAATGCCAGAAGTATACCCTTCACTGGTGAGATCTGATCACAAACTAATCTCGCTGGAGGTCCTCATCCCGCCCCCACCCGAAATGAAAAAGACCACAGTAAAGAACTTCTCGAAAGCCGACTTCACACTTCTAAAGACTAGTGTGGTCTCCTTTAAGGCCCCTGAGCCGGCGGTTAACATTACTCAAACCGCTGAATCACTTACAAATGCCTTCTACCAGCACGTGCAGGGCTGCATGGATCAGGCAATCCCAAGCAAAACAAAGACTCTTTGTACCAAAGGCAAGCGTCCAGTCTGGTGGACCCCAGCCATAAACAAACTCTACAATAAAAGGAGAAAGCTACTACAAGATAGAGCAAAATCCTTAAAAGGTAAGAAACCGCTGATCACTATAAGTAAAAGCTAAGAGCTCTCATAAAATCATCCAAAGCTAATTTTGAGAAAAAATAGCTAAGGACTCTAAAGACAACCATAAAGCATTCTTTAGCTATGTCAGAAACCTAGGAGGAAACTCCCAGATATGCTCAGAATTAGTTCAAAATGATGTGAAGATTACTGATCCTACAGACATTGCCAACATACTGGCTGACAGGTTCAGTGCAAACTTCTCCCCCCCTCCCCCCCAAAGGAGAGATATCTATACCAAATGATTGTAGCCCCAAACATCTCCAACGCTCAGGTGAGAACTGCTCTCTCCAAGGCAAAGAACACAGCATCCATGGGACCTGATGGTGTCCCCGGCTGTGTGCTCCATGAACTCAACGAGGAATTAAACCCCCAGTTAGGACAGCTGTTTAATCTTAGTCTCACCTCCGGATACGTACCCAGGGAGTGGCGTCCCACTCCACAAAGGCGGTGCCTCCACCGACCCTGGAAATTACCGTCCCATTAGCTTGACAAGCCTGATCTGCAAAGCCATGGAAAGGATCATAATGGATCTCATAAATAAAGACATAGGGAATTTGCAGACTTTGGATCCGACCCAGTTTGGCTTTGTCAAAGGCAGATCATGCCTTTTAAACTTGGTTGACTTTTTTGAAACAGTCACCAAGGCCATTGATGAGGGAAAGGCAGTCCATACAGCCTACCTAGACCTGGCGAAGGCTTTCGATACAATACCCCACTCGGGTATCATTGAAAAACTCATCAACTTAAATGTAAACCCATACATTACAAGATGGATTGCAAACTGGCTGAGTGACAGAACCCACAGGGTCAGAGTTGCTGGCGCCATGTCAGACTCTAAGCCTGTCACAAGTGGTGTCCCACAGGGTTCAGTCCTGGGCCCAGTCTTGTTTGGCATCTACTTTTCTGAAGTACAAGCAAACACAGGAGGGTTATGGCTGACAAAGTTCGCAGATGACTGTAAACTGGGCCGTGGTTGAGAACACATCCGACACAGATATCCTTCAGAAGGGTCTCACAGAAATGGATAACTGGTGCCAGAGCCATGGCCTCAAGTTAAATGCCAAGAAATGCATAGTCATACCCTTCGGGAAAAATAAGGTTACCCCTAGCTACCATATAGGTGGCAATCCCTGAACACAGAAGAAGTTATTAGGGACCTGGGAACCCAGGTTGACAGTAGCCTTTCATTCGACACTCATATTGCTAAAGTAGTTAGGAAGACCTTCTACATTGCCCACCTTATCATGAAGGGATTCACATCTAGATCAAGGGAAGTCATAGTCTCCCTATACTCATCACTCATCAGACCAATGATCGAGTACAATGCCCCATTCGGAATGTATCTGACCCGACACTTGCAGCAGCTGGAGAGGCCACAAAAGTTCCTCACCAAAAGGATAAAGGGTCTCAAAATCTGTCTTATCCTGCACAACTGAAAGAACGCAAGTTATAGTCAGTTCCGTCACGCTTACACAGAGGTGACCTATGCCTGACAACCAAGGCCATGTCAAGCCCAGATTTAATGAATATGCTTCATCTCAAAAAATCTAGATCCCTCAGAGCCACAAGGGCGGGTGACTTAAACCTCGACACGCTTATTAATAGGACGTGCTGGAGGGATAGATTCATCACCCAAAGACTCCCTATGCTGTGGAACAAAATCCCGGTTTATGTGAGGCAGAGCACCTCGCTGGCCTTGTTCAAGAGGAATCTTGACCAATGGATGGGAGATCGCAGATACACCCCAGGGGTTACCTCAGTGTCACTGCTCGACAGAGGCACAGCTAAATAATGGGCATAGTTTCTCCAAACTAAGGGGTGGCGTAAGCCACAAAACTATGGCTAGGCTTATAAATGCCCTCGGGCAGATAGCCTAGTATGAACCTATGAACCTATATACTTTAGAGTCCTGTACAAGCTTAACAAACTCCAGGAAAGTCCAATATTTCCAGATTTTGTTGTTCTGTTATGTTTCACAAATATAATTATTGCTTTGTAGTCCCACATTTGTCACTTTCCAAGTTACTGGTTTTATTTCTGTTCATCTCCATCTCCCAAATCCTGTCTCTGCTTCATTTCCAACATACTCTCGATTCTTCTAGTCAAATGTTGTGCTTGTTTACTTCTCTCAAGCATTTTCTATTGAAACATTGTAAAAGGTTTCACTGGCACAGTCTCTCTGTGGTCTTTATTACAGAACAAGAAGCATAATCTCCTGTTTCACAGCTCACTTTTTGTTGGACAACCTTTTGTATTTCTTCCTTAGCATGTACTTCATCAAAAAATGATTTTGTCCCTCCAGGTAAAAATATTTTGAAGATAGCTGGGTACAACAGTTTGATCTCATGCCTGCTTCTCGACATCCCCTGAATAATGGAATACATTTACTCCTCTTCTTCCAGGTGTACAATGAATAGCCATTCTCTACAAACATTCTGCTGCCTACCACTTTTAGTACTTTGTCCTTCTTCCACAATTTTGTCAGAATCAACTCCTTCTGCTGGTAAGATTGCATCTTTACTGTTAAAGGTTTAAGTTGCTTTCTCATAACCAGGTTTGGAGCATACACGATGTGTCCTTTCAACTAACAACTCCTGATGTGGAATACCAGTCCAGTTGCTTATTTGTGCTTTTATAAAATTAATGCAGTCTGTTCCTTCCAGCTTCTCTGGTACAGCATAAAATTAGGTTTTCCCTACATGTGCTGTCCTCTAACTCTGTTAATTTTTGAAACATCTCTTCTTGTGAAATCTCATATTCAGTCATAAATTTTCTTCAATTCAACCTCTGAATTTTGCAGTTTTATCACCTTATCTGAATATCTGTGTAAAGCTTCTTCAATTTTTTTCACCTTTCTATTGTTTGAGTTGATATACTCCATCAGTGTTTTGTTTATTTTAGTCAGGTGTATGTACAGTTGCCATATAGTTTCCTCATGTTACTGGAAGTCATTATTGAAGCTTGTACTGCTTTTAGCTGAAAAGCTGCATTACTTTTCCTAGTCAGTGTTTCTTTGCCACCTTTTGTAGTTGTTTTCCTTCAGGTCCTCTGTATTTCTTTTTCCTGGCATCCAGGCAGTGCACTTACTAGCCAGTTACTGAAATTTACCCAGAAATTTAGGTCCACTGGCTTTCTCTGCTAGGTTTCCATTTTCCCACTGGGAGAGCTAGAATTAAGCTGTTACTCAATGTGCAGCCATCTTGGAAGTCCCTGGATGATAGAATTTTAATACATTTCAGGCGCCTAATTTCTGAGGACAGGCAGCATGTATTAAAGGGGCAAGAAACCTTCTAGGAATTTATATATTAGCAAATGGAAGAGATTTTCTAGATGTTGCCACATTAAAAACCAAGACATTTTTAAGAATAGCATTTCTTTGATTTTACAATATTTGTTTGAATTATTATCCTTTGGACTTTCGTATTCTTCTGTCAAGGTACATCATTTGATCAGTTCATCATGCCTGTCCACAGATCCCCTCTTCTAATCCCCTCCCATGTTAAGCTGTTTTTGAAGTGGGTTCTGCATACCCATCCACCTAGAAAGCAGTTGTCTCCTTTTTGGGATCTTAATTTTGTTTTGGAAAAATTAACACTTGTTCTATTTGAGCTAGTTCATTGGGCTGATTTGAGGTTCTTAACATGGAGAACAGTATTGCTGATTGCACTGATTACTGCAAGGAGATTGGCTGAGTGACAAGTTCTTATAGTGGGTCAACTTTATGTAATTTCCCGCAAAGACAAGGTTTCTTTGAGAATGAATCCTTCATTTATGCTTAACGTTGTAGCCAAGTTTACTTTGAGTCAAGCTGTCTGTCTCCGTATCTTCTTAAAATAACTGAGAGAAAGCATTCTTAACACTCTGGATGCCCCCAAACAACTTTGATACTTATCTTGACAAAACTAAAGCCTTCACAAATTCTGTTCAGTCATTCATTTTTTTTATGAAGGTAATAAAAAAGGACAGCCAGTGTTAAAGCAAACAATTTCCAGATGGCTGTCTCATGCTATTTCTTTCTCTTGTTTTTATCATACCATATCCATTCCAGGAAGTGTTGGGGCCCATTCCACCAGGACCATGACTTTTTGGAAAGTGTTCAACTCTAGAAGTAGTCTAGGACTTACAAAATGGCTGCACAATGAGTAACAGCTTGTTTCTAGCTCTCCCATTGTGAAAACAGAAACTCAGCACAGGAGGCCAGTGCACTTGTGTTTGTGTAAATTTCAGTAACTGGCTATTAAGTGCACTGCCTGGATTCCAGTAATAAAGAAATACAGAAGACCTGGAAGAAATCTGCTACAAAAAGTGAAGAAGAAACACTGACAGAGGAGAGTTATGCAGCTCTTCAGCAAAAAGCAATGCAACCTTCAGACATGACTTCCAGTAATCTACAGGAAGATATAAGACAACTGCATACATACCTGGTTAAAATAAGCAAAACACTGATGAATTATATCAACACAAACAACAAAAGGCTGAAAAAATGGAAGAAGCTTTAAACAGATATTCAGATGAGATGATAAAGTTGCAAAAATCAGAAGCTGAGATAAAGAAAAGGCTGGCTAAATATGAGACTGCTCAGGAAGAGATGTTTCAACTAGAGGACAGTGCACATAGGGAAAAGTTGAGATTTTCATCTATACCAGAAAAACTGGAAGGAACAGACTGCATTAATTCTATGAAAGCACTAATAAGCAACTGGACTATTATTCCACAGCTGGAGCTGTTAGTGGAAAGGGCACATCATGTGTATGCTCCTAACCTAGCTATAAGAAAACAACCTAGACCTTTAATAGTAAAGATGCAATCCTACCAGCAGAAGGAGTTGATTCTGACAAAATTGTGGCAGAAGGACAAAGTGCTAAAAGTGAGAGACAGCAGTGTTTGTGGAGAGTGATTATTCATTGTACACAAGACAGAAGAGGAGCAAATTTATTCCACTGTTCAGGGAATGTCGAGATGCAGGTGTGAGATTCAAACTGCTGTACCCACCTGTCTTCAAGGTATTCTTCCCTGGAGGGACAAAATATTTTTTTGATGAAGTACATGCTAAGGAGGAAGTACAAAAGTTTGTCCAACAAAAGGTAAGCTGTAAAATAGGAGTTTCTGCTGCTCGTTCTTCTGGCAATAAAGACCACAGAGGGACTGTACCTGTGAAACCTTTTGAAAATTTTCAAAGGAAAATGTTGGAGAAAAGGAAGGGAGCATCAAAGTTGACTAGAAGAATCAAGAGTAAATTGGAAATGAAGCAGAGCCAGGATTTCGGAGATGAACAGTAATAAAATGAGTAACTTAATACGGGATTACAATGCAATAATTATATTTGTGAAATATGGCAGAACAAGAAAATCTGGAAATATTCAATTTTGTTAGAGTTTGTTGGACTTGTGGGGGACTCTAAAGCATATGCCGTACTTCATGTTATTAATGTTCAGAAAAGTACTTTGGGGAGGGCAAGAGGAGGGAGGAAAATTAACTGTAAGCAGTGATTTTTTTTCCCCAAATAGTACCGATTTTGTGGCATGTGGTTTTCCTTGCATGCTATAAAGTAAGGTTTTTTTCCAGTTATTTTCAAGTATAATGGAAATTGTAAATAGGTACTGCTGCTCTTTTTTTTCTCCTATCTCACTCTCGTCTTGTTCAGCTTTAAGAGATGTAGGCACTGCAATGTATTTAAAAGCCTGGTTAAAAACCATGATGAAAGAAAAAGTAATGTACTTTTTCTTATTCTTGCATGGGGAAATGACTGGATTAAAGACCTTATTTATTAACAAGTTTTAAGAGAGAGCAAGAAAATGAAAAAAGAACATCAAATATTATGAGGCTTTTTTTCTAGCAGATACATGTAAGCTCAGTAACAGTTTTGCAGCTGGTCTTCATGTTTCCATGGAAACAATCTGATGAAGAGAAACTGACTACAGTCTGGTGGAGAGTGATTGAGGAAAACAAAAGAGAAATTGGCTAAGAGATATAATGTTCTCTGAAAACATTCAGGGGCTTTCCCAAGGTAGCTAATGTTCTCTGAAAACATTCAGGAGTTTTCCCAGCTGGACCAATCAGCACTTAGTAGAAGCACAAGTCTACACCATGTGTCAGCATGGATGGACCTTTCTTTTAGGTTAACTCAAGTTTGTGAGTGTGGCTGTCAGTTTGGGACTTTTGCTCCTATTAGGAGGGAAAAACTTCAGTATTTGAAGGTGTACATAGTTTTGTGTGTTAATATTAAGATAATAGGTTTTAGGGGGGTATTGGGGTGTGTTTGTTTTTTGTTTTTTTTGTTTGCGGGCTTTTGATAAAACTAAACGTTTTATAAGATGTGACATAGGCTCAAATGTATATGACAAGAAACAACTGTATGAAAGTTCAACCTGCCAAACGGGGTATGCATGTAGCAGAAAAGCTGAAGCTAGACATTTAAAAAAAAGGTGATATACATAAAAGATGGGAATAATAACTTTTTTATACAATGATGCCTTCTTTAATGTCTTTAAATGTAAACGGCCTCACAGATATATATAAACAAGAAAGAGTAGTGAATTTTATTAAAAAATGAGGAGTGCAAATAGCTATGTTACAGGAGACACACCTAGAAACAACTGAACATGTGAATTTGATAAAGAAAGGTTTTCAGGATGGCTATTCAGCAGAATACTTGGAACAAAGGAAAAGAGGGGTACTTTTATTAACTACAAGATGAGTTACAGTAGTGATAGAAGATAAAAATATAATGGCAGATTTGTAATGCTAAGGGGCTACTGGCAAGGGAGGGGGATTACACTGGCACGTATTTACATTCCATCTAAAACCACTGTAATGGAGCTTAAGAAAATTCTGGGAGAAATTATCAGTTTTCAGCAACGAATATTTATTGGTGGGGACTGGAACTTGATTTACAGCAGTGAAGATGTGTCTGGGGGGGGGCAAAAAAGGACAATATAACAAAGGAGGGTAGATTTTTTGAAGAAATATATGAAAAAGATATGAATTCAGTAATAGGAGTTTGAAGTGAATTTACATGTTATTTACCAAGGTATAAAAACTGGGCTTGGCTAGACAGAATTTACATTTCACAGGAACATGTGCATTTAAGTGAAGGTCTTGATATCCACCCAGTAACTATTTCAGGTCATGCACCAATAATAGCTAAAATAAAAATGAGACTTTGGCGCTTTCCCACCTACCTGTTGAAAAGAGAGGAATTTAAGGAATGTTTAGTGGAGATGATTCAGGAGCTGTTAGAAATAATCAAAATTTCTTCTGAAAATATAGCTAGGGAGTAGGATAAAATTAAGGTGAAATTTAAAAATAGAGTGGAAATAAAAGAAAGGGAGCTGTGGTTCAGAAGTAACAAGAATTATTTAGACGGACTAACAAATGTGAAAGTATTGCAAAATAGAGGAATCTCACAACAAGAAGAGGATCAACTGCAGAATGCTAAGCATATAATAAGGGGGTTCCTATCACATTGTCGAAATTTTAAAAGTTCGAACATTTCAACGGAGATCCCCGTACAGTGCGGCAATGGACGTTTTCCATTGTCTGCACTGTAGTGTGATCTCGGAGTTGGTATATTTAGAGTGGGGGTGCAAGGGGGCTTGCCCCCCTGCTTAAGCTTTCAGGTAGGTTTTTTTCTGTTTTTTTTTTTTTTTTTGTGTTGAACTTTTAGGATTTCGAACATATGGTCTCGACCATATGGTGTTCGAACTTTTAAAAGTTCGATTATGTGATATAGACCCAAAACAGGATTATCTCGATAATATGCATGAACTTAGAAAGATTACTATTAAGCAACTGTTTTTTGATAACACTAGAGCACAAATATTTTTAGCACAATGATTCGGGCAACAGAAAGTAGAAAGGGCTGTCACCAAACTTAGGGAGCCTATAACAAAGAAGGCAACAAGAGTTCCTATAGAGGTATTAGAAATATTTTGGAAATTCTATGAGAGACTCGATAAAGAAGAGAAATATGAAACTCAAGAAAAGATACAAATGGAAATGTTTGTGGAAGAGATAAATATGTCAAGGTAAGAGGAAGATGATGCTCAATTACTAACCATTAGGATTGGAGAAGATGAGATAAAAATTGTGATGCATAACCAATCTACAGGAAAGTCACCAAGAATAGATGGTATTCATGTGGAAGTTTGGAAGCTGGGCAGAAAAAAAACTGATAAAAGATCTGGAAGGTTTTGTTTAACGATATCTTAAGAGGAGAAATGCCACCATCTTGGAAGTAAGCAGTGGTAGCTGTAATATCTAAAGAGGGTAACGATCCATCAAATCCAGATTCATACAGCCCATTTATTTCAATACTAAACCATGATTACAAAGTGTTCATGTCTATAATGGCTAAAGGAATGGCAAAAGTAATGCCAAAACTGATAGATATGGATCAGTGTGGTTTTGATTAGGGGAGGCAAACATTTGGGAACATTAACAAATTATTGATGATCCAGAGGGAAGCAGAATGTAAGAAAATACCATTGTTGTTGGTGGGTCTTGATGCAGAGAAAGCATTTGACAGAGTAAGCTGTGCCTTTATGAGCAGGGCAGTGGAAGAATTTGCATTTCCTGAAAAAACAATTATAATGTTGATTAGGAGAATATATGAGGGATCAGAGGTAAAAATTAAAATGGGTGGGGTCCTCTTTGATAATGTCTGCTTGAGCAGAGGAACGAGGCAGAGATGTCCCCTTTCCCCTTTATTATTTGCATTATATTTAGAACCATTGGCAATGAAAGTAAGGGACTGAGAAATCCAGGGATATAATTGGTATGGTAGTAAAGAAAAGCTGGCTTCATTTGCAGATGATATTATTTTGTACTTGAGAAAGCCATATAAGGACATTACAGTGTTATGGAACATTTTGAGATGGTTTCAGATCTTTTCGGGATGCAAAACTAATGAAGCTAAAACAATGGCAATAGTCGTAAATTATGTACCCACACATGAACTGGTTCAAGAGTACCCATATTTTTGGGGACATGATAAAATGAAATATTTAGGAGTATTGATTAAAAATTACTCTGATACGGCACCTAGGGCTATGTGAGAAGAGACCAAACAAAAGATAATACAAAAACTGAGAAAATGGAAGCTTTGTTATATGGCCATGGATAGCAAGATACAAGCAGTTAAAATGTTTTAGTCCCTTTAGTCTTATACGCAGGTCAGGCATATCTTTATCAACCAAAATTGTGGGTAGCAATTAATACAGAGCTGAAGGATTTTATCTGGGAGGGGAAAATGGCAAGAGTCAAGTGGGACAAGCTGATTCTTCCAATAGAACAGGGCAGATTGGGATTACCCAATTTGAAGGCGTATTTCAGAGCTACTCAGTTAAGATTTCTATACATGGCACAAGCAGAAAACTATAATTTAAAGTGGAAAGGGATGATGATGAAATATGGGGGAAGCTCAAGAAACAAGGAGAGACAGGGATTTTGGATGCAAGCCTTTAAGGAGAATAATATCCATAAAGTAGCAGAAAGTATTGTAAGAACTAAACCAACATGGGAATGGAGAAAGGGGTTCCTTCCGATAGGGCTGACTGCAGTTAGGGATACAGACATTAGGCGAGAGAGTGTTGAATTTATTTGGAGAAAACTGGCAATGGGGAACCAAGGTATTGGGAGCAAATGACTAGAGAGGGAAAGATGATCGAATGAGAAGATGCCAAGAATTTATTTGGATTGCAGGTTAGAGATTGCCTTCCTTATCAGGGATTGTTATCAGAGACTAGGCAAAAGATCAACACTGGTAGAGTTTTTAATAGAATCTAGAACAGAAGCTGCTATTAAAAGAGGAATAATTAGCATTTGAAATATTACATGATAAGTATAAGAATCAATCAGAGGAGGTTGGGATTGGGAAGAGACTAGATAAGCAATTCACAAAGAAACAATCGGAGGATATATTTATGTCCTCAGATATGCAACAAAATCTAGAAGATTTAGGATTTTTGTCTGGAAATGTTTACATCGATATTTTTATACCCCAAGTAGACTCCACAGAATTTTTCCTCAGGCACAGAGTAAATGTTGGAGGTGTGAAGGGGAAGGAGGAGGTAATTGGGAACATATTTTCTGGGAGTACAGTGATTTGGCAGACTTTAAGGATTCCCTGTGGGATGCACTGTTGGAGATGCTGGGTGGGGAGATTGGTCTGATGAGGGAGATGATTTTTCTGAGCTATGATACAGAATCTGAATTGCCTAGACATGGTAAGGCCTTGCTGTGTCTAATAATGGTAGCTGCCAAAAAACAATTACTAAACAATGGAAATCAAAATCTAAACCAACTATACTGGAAGTAGTGAATATAGTAACAGAGATAAAACAAACTGGAACTGAGATCTTTAGAAAGGGGTGGGAGCATACTACATAGGAAACAATGGGAATTGTGGGAACAATAAATACAAGGGAGGAATGAGGCCTAAAAGGCAGCAGTGCATAAATGAGCTAAGTAATGTTTGAGTGAGACAGATTATAGGTAGATTATAAGTGGTGTTTAACATTTGCAACTGTGTGTGTCAGTGTGGTTTGTGATACAAAATGCTTGCAACTAGGATTGTGTCAGTGTGATTTGTTTTTATTTATATAAATGTATGATTGCCTGTGTAGTAAGTGATGATTTAATGGTTGTTTCTTCTTTTAAAAAAAGTAGGAATTTATGTAACATTGTTTAGGTTATATGATATATAGCAATATACATTTGAAGTATAATGTTTGTTATATATAGTTTGATTATGTTTATATGAATGTAAATTTGCCTGTGTCACAAGTGATGATTCAATAAAGGTGTTGGGGGGGACTGTAGAAGTATACTAGCAGAAGCAACTTGGTCCTCTCTACATACATATTCTCAAAGCACTACAAACTAGGCTTCTTTTCCATGTCTACAGCAGGTATTGCTAGGACTGTTCTCAAGGGGCTGCTGGATCCATATCCTTCCTCCTTCCAAACTTCCTAAGCTTTGTTGTACTACCCATATAGGTTACGCTAGTGCAGCAGTGATCTAATGATGAAAATAATAGAGTTCTGTAAGGAAACTTACCATACTAGTAGATATTCAAATGGATCACTGTTGCAATAGCTGTTGTCTCCCTCCATCTTCCTTATTTTTGTATGATTTTCTTAGCCAGGGTGAGGACATTAATTTTATATATCTAGCATTGATGTTTTCCAGGGTACTTGCCACCCTTTTTCAGTTGACATGAAATCTCTGAAGGGCTTGGCACCCTGATCGCTGACTTTCTCCCAGCAGTGTTTGAGCTTTTTATGGTTTAGTCACCTGGAAGTTGCCCTTAATCTTTAGATGCTGTCCTGCTCTTATACCTGTTATATCCTAGGCAGGATGTAATCCATATAACACGTATAAATAAGCTATACGTGTTATATGGATTACATCCTGCCTAGGATATAACAGGTATAAGAGCAGGACAGCATCTAAAGATTAAGGGCAACTTCCAGGTGACTAAACCATAAAAAGCTCAAACACTGCTGGGAGAAAGTCAGTGATCAGGGTGCCAAGCCCTTCAGAGATTTCATGTCAACTGAAAAGGGTGCTTCAGACTTTGCATGGGGAGCTGTTTCCAATGGGCTGCAAGTTCAGGGACTGTAGAACTAGCAGGACAGACTAAAACACATAAATGTCAAAGAAATGATGACAGTATTAAATGCTGTCATATCTCTGAACCATCTTTGGATTTCAGGTAATCTGTTAGCAATCACATGCAATGCCACAGTTATGTGGTCCATAAACAAACAGGAGAAACCATATCTTTACAGACTGGTTACAGTAACATGAGACCCAGCAACTCATCACAGTCTATCTCTTGAGGCAACCTACATTTTGTCAGAGGAAAAATATTGCGGATAAGCTGAGCAGGACCAGAACAAACCC
Source organism: Protopterus annectens (assembly GCF_019279795.1). NCBI lineage: Eukaryota > Metazoa > Chordata > Ceratodontiformes > Protopteridae > Protopterus > Protopterus annectens. The sequence goes on along the minus strand of NC_056728.1, from coordinate 1,750,039,944 downwards.
TCATTAAAGAAAATCTTACTTAGGGGTCTTCCAGGAATTAATCCAACTGTCAGGTACTCCTGAAATAGGTCTGTTTGCCTCCTTTCACAACAGACAGTTAAAGGAATTCTACTGCAGAATTCCTGCCATAAAGGCTTGGAAGACAGATACCCATGGACAAGAATGTTCCTGTATGCCTTTCCTCTCTTTCCAGTAATAACCAGGGTCATTGTAAACATTCAGAAGGACTACACAAACGTAATGTGGGTACTCATTTGTCATAGACAATAGTGGTTCTCCCTTCTTTTTAAATTGGTCAAGAGCAATTATCACATGCTTTCTCAAAAAATGAACTAAATGACACAGGATAAAGGTTGTTTGATAAACTCTAACCTTCAGCGTCTTATGCTGACTTCCTGGTTAGTAGTTGTTTTAAAACCTTTTAGACACCTGTTTTTTGAATTTGTACAGCAGGTATTAAAGAAGGATAAGAAACCTGCTACTAGAAAATCATGTATGTGTAAATGGAGAGGATATTCTAGTTGGTATAAAAGTAAGAACCAGGACCTTCTGAAGGCCCAGATGCTTGTGGTTCTACAGTATTTAAAGTTTTATCTTCTGGCCTTTTTGCTCTTCTATAAAGATTAACTTGTTGGATATTTCTGCTTGTCTGCCTGTTTATCCTTCCCTTTCTAACCAGCCTCAAGTTAAGTTTTTGAAAGTGGTTCTGCATATCTGCCCACCTAGGAAACAGGTGGCTCCTTTTTGGGATTTCAGTTGTGTTCTAGACAAACTTGCATTTTTTTCCATTTGAGCCAGGTCATGAGAGACAACTGAATTTCTTAACTTGGAAAACAGTGTTACTCATTGCTCTTATTCATGGAAGAAGAGTTTCTGATTTACAAGCTGTTGTGGTGAGTCAACCTTATGATTCATAAGGATAGGTTTTCTTTGAGAACACATCCTTAATTTATGCCCAAAGTGGTTTCAAAGTTTACCTTGAGCAAAGTTATTCATTGCTGTCTTATTTCCAGATTCAAAAACTAAGGGAGAAAGGATTTTACATAATCAGGAGGTCCACAGGCAGCTCACATCCTACACTGAAAGGACTTAAGCTTTCAGGAGCTTAGATAATTTTTTATTATTTCTGATGAAGGTAGGGAATAAGGGGCAATCTGAATCAAAACAGGTTTTAAATGCTTATCTCATGCTACTGTTTTTGTTACACTTATCATAACATGTGACTACCACACAGGTTTAGGGGCCCATTCTGCCAGGACTTTGGCTTCTTCTGTGGCTTTTTGGAAGCGGGTGGACTTGGAAGAACTCTAGAGGTAGCATCTTGGTCCTTTGTATAAACTTTTATAAAAAATATTAAAAACTGTATTCTTTTTTCCAGGTCTAGAGCAGATTTTGCTAGGGCCATTCTCCAGGGCTTCATGGGTCTAACCCTTCTTCCTCCTCTCTTTCTAAGCTCTGGTAATATACCAGTATTGGTTAGGCTGCTGCAACAGTTATCTAATGATGACCGTAGTACAGATGCTAGTTAACTTAGCATAACTGTAGATGTTCATAATGAGCACTGTTGCAATAGGGACATGTTCACGTTGTCTTCCACATTCTTGTGTTAATTGTTTTACTAGAGTGTGGATGTTTTTATTTAGTTGTTTTTCCTGTCATATGCCTGAAAAACTGGGCTTTTGCCTCCCTTCTTTGATGCAAGAAAAGTTTGAAGATTTGGCACCCTAACCACTGACTTTAGATGTTCTTTTCAATTTGTTCAGCAGTTAGGGTGTGTGAAAGGTGTCCAAAGCTTTGGAAGCTAGGTAGTTGTCTTAACCCTGACAGATAAGTCCTGTAGCTTTGTGCCACTGCAGCAGTGATCTGTTTGAACATATTTTGTTATTGTAAGTTAATTTACACAACTGTTCTTTTCTTACAGTTCTCTAGAAGAGACCATTCCCAAAATATTTGCAGCCAGCACCCCTTATGTCCTGGCTTACATTTCCAATAATGGTTTCTGACACTTCTAAATATGCTATGAATTCTCACCAGAAGTAAAAAAAAAAATCTGTATTTCCACACAAATATTTGAAACTTCCAAGATTTTGGTCACATATCTAGGTAATTATGCACACCTGGATTAGGTCACTATTATAGAGTTAGAGAGTCAGGAGGTTCAGCCAGCATTCCTTTTGCTGGTCTCTTATGAGTAGCTTTAATTTCATATCAATACGTTATATGATTTGCCAGGAAGCCCTTTCCCTGTATTCCAGGTTGACCTAACATTTGTTGACCACTTGCTACCCCTGGAATTTGGGGGCCTTTTCCCATTTTCCCCAAACAATTTCTTAGCTTCACCATGCATACTTTACAAATTGTCCTATCCCTGTCCTGAATGTCACATTTCCTGTGTAGCTCCTGCTAACTGAGCAACTGCTTTCAAATCTTCCTTAAATTTCAGACATGCCTATGCAAGTATTTCCTCACAAATATTTGAAACCTCCAAGATCTGGCTGCATAGCTAGGTAATAGGCTCACTCGGCTGCCTGCCAGTCACTATTAGAGATTTAGAGGTTATGGAGATTCATCTAGCATTCCTTCCACTGGTCTGTTATGGGATAGCTATTCTGTATCTCATTGGCAGCTGCTTCTGGACCCTACATGAACTGTGATGCCGATACTTAGAACCTTTGTTTTTCCCCAGTTGCAGAACAAATTCCTTTTAATCACTCTGTATTTTCTTGTTTCCTATGGCGATTAATTCTTTGACTCAAATTTTGTATTGTTACTTTCTTAAATCATTCCTAACCTCTTTATCCACTTTCTACTTTAAGGTATTTATTTAATGATTCCTTTCCATTTCTGTTCATCTAAAGGTCTACAAATGCATTCATTTCTCATTAATCTCTTATCAGCATTTGCTTCCAAGCCTACATGTATGAGTCAGTTCTACAGCAATATTTTTTTTTCTATAGAGCTTGATATTAATCATAATTAAGGGCTCCCAAGCCTGCCATCTCTTTGGACAGAATTATCCTAGCCCATCTGTTTCTTGGGTGTTCTGCTGCCCAGACAAACTCAATTGATTTCTTATTCATTAATATAATGAAATTCCTGGGTGGAGAATCCAGGAATGCTTGCTCATTATAGCGAATCTGAGGCAATATAAACATTTACAGCACTGTTATCCTTTGATCTAGATGTAAACTCCAGAGTTTCTAATTGTAAAATTAGTGACCTATGTTATGCCTTGATAGGAAAGCTCAGTGGAAACCTAAAATAAATACAATAACTGTACTCTCAGATACTGTAAACTGTTGCTTCCTGGAGGAATTTGTGCTTCTTATACATATCTTTGGCTAGGACATAATTCAGTGCTTCTGTTATAAGGGGATTAATCTTGTACCCATAAACCGGTCCATCAATTAATTAATTAAATGCTGCACCTCAGAAAATCCAAATCCCAAAGAGCTACGCGCTCGAGAGACTTGAACCTCAGCACTGAAATAAATAGGACATGCTGGAGGGACAGATTCATAACCCAGAGGCTCCCTTCACTCTGGAATAAAATCCCAGTCCAGGTTAGGCAGTGTCCCTCATTGACTCTCTTCAAGAGGAATCTTGATGAGTGGATGGGAGATCGTAGGTTTACCCCGGGTATCACTTCTGTGTCACTGTTAGACAGAGGCACAGTATACTAACCTCAAAAAAGGGCATAGCAAAATAAATTTAAAATGGGTGGTGAAAGCCAAACACATTCTGGCTAGGCTTATAAATGCCCTAGGGCAGATAGCCTAGTATGAACCTATGAACCTATCAGATAGTTGCTTAGGCTCTTTTTCTGCATTAGAGAAGGTAAATTAAGATGTCGTCTGCAGTCAGCAATATTTTTGGCAAAAGTCCCCTTACAAGTTGCAACCAATCAACGTCAACTGTATTTTGTAGCAGGCTTATTCATGGAAATTTGTTCTCTTCAAATAGGTAATTCCACTCCACTGCATTGCAAGCCTTTTATGTGTCTGAAGTTAAAATAAAAAAAATCACATTGATCCTAGAAAACCAGATTAGGAATGACTAGCTTATCACTTTGCAGTAAATACTGTTAAAAAAAAAACTTATAATCATGGATCAAAATGGAGATGGTTCTGTAGAAGGATAGCAGCTTTGTTTCCCCCCTTTTAAAATAATATAAATCACTGCCTCTCAACAAAATGGAGATTTTACTTCCCTGAATAATACTCTTGATTAATTTTACCCAGTAAAGGGCTACTTTATCTATTACTAACTTCTACACATCCAGAGGGATACTGTTGAAACTGAGTATAACATTCATTGGCTGCATAGCCAATATTAATTTTAGTCAATAATAAGTTTTGCTCATCAGTAGTTATAGGTCTGCCTCCTCCTTATTAATCGTCAGAATATGTATTGTACCCACAAAGTTGGGCAGTTCCCTTAAGTCTCCTGCATTAAATTTATCAACCTGAAATAATTCATTGTAACATTATTTAAAAACTTAGATACCCTGTGCTTTCTGTATTTTTAGCCCTGATCTAATGACTAGGACCCTAGTCATTAGATCATATTGCCCTTTCATACTTTAATAGGATCACAGGAAGTTGCTAGGTTAATGGCCCTAGGGCCCTTAAAACCCTAGCCAAGTTTTACCTTATTTCCATGATCAGCACCTATTGCCCCTGTCTAAGAAGGACACAGGTGGAATCTGTGGGGTGAATTTACGGTTACCCATCCAAACATCCAGATTGCGTTTTAAGAGGGACAATGAGGTGCTCTGTATGACATGAAGTAGGAGTCTGTTCCAAAGGTGTGGTAACCTCTGGGAGACAAATATGTCCCTCCAGCAGGTTCTGTTAATGTCGCATACCAAGTTAAGGTCTTTAGAGCAAGTAAGCCATGTACCACTTTACTTGTGGATATGCAGCATTTCCAATAAAGCAGGGTCAGAGATTGGCTTATATGCAAGGCAGAGATAGCCTCTGAGTAGTCTGTATGAAACAGAATAAAGTGACAGTGATTTCAGATGAGCCACATAGCACAGATGCTGAAGACCTTGAATTTTCTTGGTGAGGAACTTTTGTGGTCTCTCCAGTTGCTGCAGGTGCTTGCAAAGGTAGATGCCAAAAGGGGCCTTGTACTCCGTTATTGGCCTGATGAGAGAAGAGTATAGGGAGGTTATAACTTCTTTTTCTCTATTTGTGGGATCAGCAATATAGAATTCCCTTCTTACCACTGTGGAGACATGGTGAATAAAAGTAAGGTTGCTGTCAACCTGTGTGCCCAGGTCTCTCTCAACTGAATGCGTATTTAGGGTGTTGCTATTGATGTGGTAGTTAGCAGAAACATCGCACTTATTGAAAGGGAAGATAATACATTTTTTTGCATTGAGTTTAAGGCCATGACTTTGGCACCAATCCTTTGTGTAAGACCCTCTTGTTGGATGTTAGCATCATTTGGAGATTCTATGACTGCTCCTTTTTGCATTTATCACCAAACTTTGTCAGCTATAGACCTTTAGTTTTTGCTTGTACTTCGGAGAAATAGATTCCAACAGTAGGGGTCTCAGGACCGATCCCTGTGGAACACCACTGGTTACAGGTCTGCTGTTGGAGGTGAATTCCCCTATTTTGTCTATATGGGTTCTATCAGTAAGCCAGTTAATGACCCATCTAATGATATAAGGGTTGATAGCTTGCTGGGTGAGTTTGTCAATGATGCCAGAGTGGAAGATAGTATTAGTAGCCTTGGTCTAGGTAGGCTGTATGCACAGGTTTGGCATAGTCCAAGGCCTTGGTGACTGTGTCGAAGAAGTCCACCAGGTTTAACAGGCATGATCTCCCTTTGACCAATCCAAACTGAGAGATTACCTCTATCTTTGTTGATAAGGTCCATGATGATTCACTCCATGGCCTTGCAGATAAGGCTAGTAAGGCTAATAGGTATGTAGTTCCCAGTGTCAGTGGAAGCATCACTTTTGTGCAAAGAAATAACGGTGGCCATTTTCCATTCATTTGGGATGAAGCCAGTGTTTAGACTTTGATAGAAAAGAGTACACAGTAGTGTTGCTAACTCTTGTTGGAGCCCATGTAGGATGCAGCCTGGGATGTTATCAGGTCCTATAGTTGCTGTGTTTTTGGCCGTAGAGAGGGCATTTATGACATACTCTTTAGAGATGCAAGTTAGGGGACAGGTGGTGGGGATGTCATGGGGTATATGTGGTGGGGACAGGGGAGTGAAGTTTTCACAGAACCTGTTACTGAACAGGTTAGCTATGTCCACAGGCTCAGTATATGTGGCATCATTAGCTACCAATTGAGCACAAATCTAGGGCTTTCCTTTTAGGTAGTGGGTGTAACTAAAGAACACCTTATGGTTGTCCTTAATTGAGGAAGCTAGTTTAGATTAATAGTTTGCTTTGGAGCACTTTACATGAAGTCTTATTTACTTGTTTAAGCTGAGGAAGGGTGTGTTTCCATTTTAAGCTTTGCTCCCTCTTGCTGTTAAGACAGCTATTTCTTCCTCTTATTGTAAAGCCTGCTAATGGCAGTTGTCCACCAGGCAGGTTTACTCTTCCTTGAGGAGCTTGTTTTGGTCCTGTCAGGTACCACCAAGTCAATGTAGTTATACAGGTGTTTATATAAAGCATTGGTGTAGAACTCTGCATAGTTGCCAGTTCCATCTGAGGGGGAGGTGCAGTGAACTATTTATACCATCCTGTAAGAGGTTTTAATCTGCTTTGGAGAATTTCTTTTTAGTTTAGTTGCTGCTAGTGCGGTCAGGTGTGATGGTTACTTTGAATGAGACTGATTTGTGGTCAAATCTCACCAGGGAAGGCCGCATATTGGAGGTGCTACAGTGGTTCCCCATATTAGTAAGCACCAGATCCAGTATGTTGGCCCCCCTTGTGAGGGTGTCAACCAGCTGGTCCAGAGCACTGGAGTTAACGAAGTCGAGGAACTTTTGGACAAGTGAATTTGAGTACAAGTAATTTACTCAGTCAATGGATAGGTAGTTAGTCAACCAAAACCATGGTGTTTGGATGTATGTTGATAGACTCAAGTAGATCCTAATAAGCAGAGTGAGTGTCCTGATTCAATGAGGAGGTCCTGTAGCTGGCAGTGACTTGAATAGGTGTCCTACCAGCAGCTAATTGTACCTGAAGTATCTCCAGGGAATCATACTGTTTAACCAATCTGGAGGTGTATTTATCTTTAATGAATATTGATACACTGCCTCCTTTAGTTTCTACACCTTCAGTTTGTGGTCTGAACATGTGGAAGGAGGTGTAACCCAGTATGGCTGGGCTGCTCTCTGCAGCCTTAAACCAGGTCTCCGTGACTGCATAATTGTCTGCGTCTTTTAGGTGAGGACTGCTTCCTTGAGGTTGTTTTTAGATGGAGGTTTTATGTCAGGAATTTTATCCTTTCCTCCACCTGATGCCTTACTCAGTAATTGCAGGGTAGTACTACAGTACTAGTTCCTCAGGGCTACTTTCTGTAATCATAATCTCCTTGCAGAATACTTATCCAATTCCTATTTTGCACTCCCATACTGCTGTTTCAATTGCATCAGTAAACTTGATGACTTAACTTTGATTATCATTGAAAGTATTCGTGGCCATGACATACCTTACCTTGTCTTCCTTTTTGGTCTGATATAGTTTTCATGCTACTCCAGTATTTATAACTCACTTTGTCATATCCCAGTCTTGCCCCATGCTATCATATATTATATGCATCATTCCTAAAACCAAAGTCTGTACTTGTTATGCAGCAGAAACTTCCAGTGGTGTTCCGTGTTCCATATCACATTATTTAACAGCTTTAAAATCAATGGTGCATAGTCTGACAGTGTTAATGATCCCAGTGAATGGGCCTCTACTCTGTATGCATGCTCTTGGGTAATATATCCTACCTAATGTCAATCAGGCCTTAAAACAATGGAATAATAGGTAAAAATTACAGAAATTGAACATTTTACACTGTGTTTGTCTGCTAGGCCAGAAAGCTTACAATAAGAATCCGCAAACTTCCTCATATTTGAGATAGCTATTGATATCCTTCATTTGATCACTTTTGCAGCTTTGCTCACATATGAGAAGTACCCTGCCAAGGATACCATATATCTGGCCACTGTGCCAAAGCTTAGGTTTCTTCTTCTTGCACCATATGTCCAAATTATGACCCAGACACATGGAAGTGTGCTGGTTCATAAGAGCTATACAAGTGTGAAATTCCGTAGAACTTTCTTGGCACCAGCAGAAGAAGAGAGACTACATCTCTTCATTTTTTCATTTGGTCTATCAGCCATACAGCCTGAGCCAGTTACATTAAAATCGGGCAGATAAGTGTCCCCACTGGGGGACCCTTCCTGTTTTCACTTATTTTTTTTAACAAAAATAATTCTCTCTTCATTCTAGCTAAGACAGGTAAATGAATGGCGTAAGCAAATTCCTTATAGAGACCATACTAAATCCCTTTTTTGCTTTGGTCTTAATCATAATGTTAGGGAATGTACTATCTGTAAAACCTGTGTACCCAAAACCATTAGGACCCACTTAACTCTTAAAATCTGTTTGGAAAACCAGAGACTAAAAGAACTAGCGCAAGGTAGAATGACCTCGGAGTCTTCTTTATCTGATAATCCCTCAGCAGACAGAAAAGAAGCTGAAGAGGTCTAAATCTTCAGAAGTTTTGGTTGTCAGGTCAAACCTGGACATCTGTGTTATGGCACATGATGAGCTGTGACAGGAAGTGAATGTCCAGTCTTTTTCTACCATCCAAAGAAGAAAGTCCTCTGACAAGTCACAGGATCTAGTACTGATTTTTCTGGCTTACTACTCAGATAAGCCCCATGTTAGGATCCACCTCCTCTCATTTTATTATTAGATTTATTATTATCTTTCCATTTTTTTGTTCATTTAAAAATATTTATTTTAATGTTTTATTTCTGTCAGAGTTTACAGTAATTCCTCTGGGAATTTCTTTTTGTAGCAATGTTTAGTTGCCATCTGTCATTTACAAGTGCTTGTTTTTACTTTTTCACAGAAAATTTTCAGTTATCCATTTCAGAGTGTATGTGTGATATTAGACACTACTAGAGGCTTGTTTTACCACTATTATTCTGCTTTATTTTCCTCTTTTGTCAGGGAAATATTGCAAATCTAGGATTTTTCAGCATCTATGCATTGTTTACTATATGCATGACTCTTCTCTGTGTGTTTTCAACGTAACAATTTTACTGCAAATTAAGCTACTTGAATGCATTTTAGATATTTTGCTGTCTTTGAAAAGGAAATAAAATTTAAATTCTTTGTAATAGATAAACTGTTACAAGGAACTGGAAATCTTCAGAATCAAAATTTGAAGACTTTACTTTCCTAAAGAAGGTTGCAATTAAAGAAATTAAAGTAAAAAAAGAGAATAATTTATCCAAAAAAAATAAGGAATAATCCATAGTCAAAGGTTTTGGCCCTTATTGAATCAACATCTCCATCTACTTAATTATTTGGACTGTTAGGATTGTTTTTATTTCTCTTTTTCTAGAAGTTGTCTTGTCATTTACAACCTTATTGCTCTCAGGCTTATTGTACATAGTTATAATTGTGTTTGTTCTTTTAAACCATGACTCATCATATTTCTTTATTGTATAATATTTTAAAGGTTATCTTTTTTGTAATGTCTTCTCCTTCAAAAAAATAAGAAAAATATTTTAAGTTGAAAATGTAGTTTAAATTGCTGTTAAACATTACTTTATGTAAGTTTAATGTTAGCATGTGGAATTAAGAATTGACTAGAACAGAACTGGTGTAGTGAGGTGATCAAATTGCACAGCAGTATTTTCTGGCAGTTTTCTCATGAAAACTTGGAGTTAGTTTTCCTTATTCCTTTACATAACTGATTACTTTCCCAAATCTTTTTGCAGTTTACAAGCAGTTAGCACACCTGGTCCTCTCAAAAACAGAAATGCAACGTTGGATTTCTGCCCTAAACTCGAACTTTCAAAATTCAAGAAATACCTTTAAATTAAATTGACACTGCAACAAAACAGCAAGAAAACAGTATAGTTACATAAATCAATGAACTGGCTATGCTCCTGGAACTGGTTTGTTCTGGCAGCCTTGTCAGAAAAACACTGAAGTGGTTTTCCTTGTTATCTTAAATAAAAAGATCCTAGCTCATCCTATAGTTCTCAGGTACTTAATCCATCTAAGCTGGAACTTAAAAAAAATTCCAAGAATCTCTTTGGATTTAAATAACAGTGAAAAAACAAAATTATTCATCTTTATGTTTTAGAGGTGGGACGCATTAATTAGTACCCCAATGACTTTAGGTTTGGAGAGGAGAGATAAGGTTGTGTCTTATTTTCTCTTTCAGAGGGTAGAGAATGTGCTGGGGTCACTGTCATTTAGATCACTGGTGCAGTAGCCTAAGCTTTTTGGGTCTTTTTCCAGTGACTTCACTCAGTCAAGTTAAGGATCCTGAATCTTGGATGAGTTTGCCTACCAAGGGTCAGCCAGGGAGTTTCTTGGAAAAGGTGACCACAATGGGAAATCATGCCTTGCCCTCGTTTCTGTTTCAGTGGACAAAGAAAATTTGCAGGGATTTGCTATGGAGCTTATTTCTGCCTTTTCCTTGTCTATTACTGCTTCAGGCAAAAAAAAAAAAAAGAAATATAAAGTTCCCTCTCTTTCTGATTTGGAGTGTCAGCTAGAAAAGCAAACATTACAAGGAGATAGAGGTATTTCAGTCATTTCTTCTCAATGTAAATATCCTGATTCTGAGGAAAGTATGATTTCAAATTTTCCTCTGGAAGATTTTTCTTTTTCTGAGACTTTATCTAAGATGAGAGATGTTTTTGAGTGGAAGCAGAATGAAATTCCTATTGTACTGAAAATATATTATGATTTGTTACAATTGGGTATGCCTAAATCTGTAGTTCTTCTTGTTTTGCCTGCTCTAAAGAACACTTTTCTCACTGCTTCTCTTTTGCCTGACAGTCAACCTTCTGTCCCCCAAGAAGTCTTGGGGTTTAAGGTTTGGCAAAATGGTTCAAATGTTTACCTAATAGGCACAAGGTAGGGGGTTGATTCTCACTGTTGGTCATTGTATGGTTGTTGTTTTGGTGTGTAATAGTCTATAGATTGATTGCCTGCTGTTTACCTATGAACTGGACAGGTTATACAGGGTTCTTCAGACTCCTAACTTTTTTGTTTTCCAACCTTAAAGCAGATCCAGCACTAATTTCTCTATCTAAAACTGCTTTTGCTAAATATATTACTGCTGCTAATTCCATTCCTTCTGACAAGGATGGAAAAGCTTTTGACAAGTTAGGGAAGAAAGTGTATTCTTCTGCTATGTTCCCTTTAAGGATTTTAAACTGTCAAACTCATATTCTAAAGATTTTTACCTTTATCTTTTGAGAACATATTAAATTTGATAGTTAACATTTCCTCTTCTGAGGTAAAAAGTCTCTGAGTGCCCCTTTAGCATTTTCTTGTGTTACTGAAATACGGACCATTCACTACTACAAAACATGTGGTATCTGAAGAAATTTTATCTGTGATGAAAAGAAAGTGCTTGTACAGTAAACTGTTTTACTGAACTTGTATTTTTATTTTCACGTGTTTTGTAGTAGTGAATGATCTATACTTGGTTACCTAGTGGTTTGTGTGTATTTTCTCGTGTTACTAAGCATGTTTAAAGCTCCACCTATGATGCTGCTGATTCTTCCTTCAGAGTTGCTGATTCTGTGTCAGTAATGAGAAGATTGGCTTAGCTTTATTATCAAAGCCTTCCTTAACATGTTAAAATTGAAATTTTAAATTCACCCTTGGATAAGGAAGTTTTGTATGGTCTTTCTGGTGCTCAAAAAGTGTGATGAAAGGGAAAAGTTGATTTAAGGGTTTAAGAGTATTGTTTTTTGATGCTCATTTTTTTAAGCAAATAAAAAATTCCCTTCCTCCTGAACTCTCTTTTTCAGTAAACAGCAATGAACATCCAACAGGAGTTTAAAATGCAATAACAAAGAGGCTCTGAACATAAAAGAAACACCTCAAAAAATGGACAATCCTGTTAGTATGACTTTTTACCTTTTCTGGCTCTTCCCACTTCCAGCTGTGGCAACCTCTCAGTCTTTTGCTCTCTGAGGTTTCATCTCCCTTTGTGGCACCAGATGGTTTCAGACAGATAGGTTTTAAGTGTAGTCCTGCAGGGTTACACTTGGTAATAGGAGTCCCTCCTTTCCAGAGGATTCCTTCTTGCCCAGTTAATGAAGTATTTCTTTTTCCTCGCATTCTGGTCTAGATGCTGACACAAAGTTATAGAACCAGTGCCCCATTACCACATGGATAAAAGCTTTTATGCAAGGATTTTTCAGGTACCAAAAAAGGAAGAATTCTGGTGGCCTGTACTGAGTCTTTCATTTCGAAATCTTTTTTGTCAAGATTCCGAAGTTCAAAATATTTTCCCTTCAGTCCTTAGTACCACTGATTCCTTTTTTAGCTTTCATGGTAAAGCTAAATTTAAAGAATGTCTATTATCACATTCCTACTGCCGAACAGTTCAGACATTTCTTAAGATTTGCTATGCCTGATTCACATTAACAGTTCACTGTCTTACACTTTGGACTGTCTACTGCATCAAGAGTATTCACAAAGTGTATAGCCCAAGTCATTGCTTATTTTCCGTATTTGAATGTTTGCCTAATCTTTGCAGACATGTATGCCAGCTGTCAAGAGTTTTCAGCATCTGTTCAGAATCTTCCCATCAGTCAAGGTTTTCAGATCAACTATCAGTAGTCTGTTATTCCTTCTGGCAGAATTGTATTCCTGGGATATCTGTTATACTTGGTTCTGGGAAGAGCCTTTCTTCCTCCAGACAAAGTTGAGATACTTCAAGAGTTCTTCCTGTTTCTCCAGTCAAAACCACATATCTTCAAGGGACTTTCTCAGAATTTTAGGGTGCATAGAATTGATGATTTTCATGCATCCTCCTGGACAGATTCCACATGAGGAAAATACAGTGGTGACTCAGATCAGTCTGGATTCAGCATCTACACCCTTTGTCCTTTCAGATCCCAGAACTGGAGCATGTAAAGAGGGAGATTTTATGTTTGGTAGGCCAGATCTCTTGCAGTCCAGGTCTCCCACTCTCCCTTCCAACGTCCTTACAGTTTGTCATTATGGATGCATCATATGTGGTGTGGGGAGTGGTTTGAAAAAGAGATAAATGTGCAGACTGTGTGGAATTTTTAAGACAGACAGACAAGCACATAAATGTCAGAAGAATGTTGGTAGTGATCAATGCTTTGAAAGCCTTACGTCATCTCTGGCCACCTGGAACCTCTCCAAGTTTATACAAAGCCACTGTGATGTGGTACACGAGCAAGGGGACACCAGGTCTTATCCTCTTTGCTGCTTTTCTGTGATGGCATGGAAAATAGCAACTAAGCTTCATTTGATTCTTCAGGCTTCATTTATTTATTGATTTGTTTATATTTGCTTACTAGGGTGTAGAGCACTGATCAAAAATGACCAGTTGCAGGTTCATCCCTGGTTTTACTGCATAGTAGCAGCAGGTTGTACATCAACATGAGTATAGGAAACTGCATATATACAGAGGTAATCCTGTATAATACATGAATACAGGAAACTGCATTTAGATATAGGTTTACATATTTGTTGTAGTTAGACATTTCAAAAAGGCAGCTATATGCACATATGTGTATAAGAAGAAGCCATGAAAAGAAAAAAAGGAAAAGAAGGGAAAACAGAGGGAGAGAAGGAGGAAGAGTGGCAGCTGAGGAGTAAGCTTGAGAGTAAATTATTAACTGTATATAGGTAAAATATCTTCATAAGCCCTCGATTGAGTGTGTGGAGTTGTGCTTACAACATTTAAGTATTATTTACCAGATAGGTCAACAGACAATGAAAAATATGTATGTAAGTATAAACAGCGAGTGAGGCGGGGGTACTCATGTTTGGGAATTTCTCTGTGGGAGGTGCAGAGTTATGTGACATGCTACGTATTCAGATAATTGCATTCATACTGCTTTTTTAGAAAGTGCTTGAATTAAAGTCTGAAAACTGAGTAGTCAATGAATTCAATTAGGTCATGGGGTGACTATCATAGTTTTGAGTCAAGAAATGAGAAGCTATTACTAGTAGTATGTAGCCTGAAAAGTGTTTGTAGACTTCAGTCACCTTCTGTCTTGGCTCATGAGGTTATAGGTTGTAGATGCAGCAAACAGCTTGTAGGCAAGAGGGGGTGATTTAGCAATCTTGATAAAGTACTTTGAAGAGAAGGAAGCTAAGAAAAAGGTTGGTTTTGGCTTGCGCTTGCAGCCACTTGGCCTTAGAAAGAGCTGGGTAGTGATAATCATTCTGAGGGAGTATGATATGAAGCTGCAGCATTTATTTGGGATGGTTTAAAGAGTAGTTACATTTTTGCAAGCGGAAAATGAGGGGGGAGTCTGCACTCAAGTTGTGCTAGAAGGATACCCTTGCTTATAGTTGCACTAGCATTGGTAGATTGGAGCTGAGAGATCTTTTTGGCACAGAAAAGTATGTAGTTGATCTTGTTTTGTAGTTTCTCATTGTGTTCTTTTATTTTATTTTATTTTAAATAAAATAAATAAATAAATTGGTAGATTGGAGCTGAGAGATCTTTTTGGCACAGAAAAGTATGTAGTTGATCTTGTTTTGTAGTTTCTCATTGTGTTCTTGGAAGTGGAGGCACTGGTCTAGTCATATACCCAGATATCTAAAGGGAGTTGAGGTAAGGACGTTGGAGGAAAGGGTCTGAGATTTACATAATGGTTAAGTTGTTTTCCTCACATACACAAGGTACAGAATTTGATTCTCATTCTCATTCTTTGAAAGAGAAATTGGCTAGGCTTAAAATAGCCCACCAGCAGCTAACCTAGTATTCACCTGTGAACCTGAGTGGTAGTCAGTTGAATTAGTATTGCAGTCTATCATGTCAAAAGGTAGGAGGGCTTGGCTAGTCTTTTTTGGGTACCAAACAGCATGGACTTCAACATTTTTTTTTTTTAGTACTGAGTAACACTTTTTTTGGATATCCAAGCCAATTGTGCAGTTGAAGTAGTTTTTATGGAGTTGTGTTTCAGTGGATTTCTGAGAGCAATCAGGCCTGTAGATGACCATATCATCAGCATATAGCAGTAGTGGAATTTGGCATAATCAAGGTGAAGTTTATTAATGAAGATTGAGAACAGACCTGGGGTAAGAATGGAGCTTTGTGGGACACCTTAGTGAGTGTAGGCAGTGAGTAGACCCTATATTTTCCCTTTAGGATCTGTTAGATAGGAATTCTTTCAACAAGTTTAGATAGATTAAGGGGTGATGCTGATGTAGTGAAGATGGATAAGTAGGGCTGAGTGACGGACCCTATCAAAGAAATGTGGTAGATCATTTAACACAGCACTGGTCAGATTCCCCCTTATCCATATTGGATAAAATGTCATCATTCTGAGTCCAGAGTGCTGTTAGGGAGTTTCTCTCAGCCCAAAGGTCATGTTGTTTCCTAGAAAGCAAGTGATAGTTTTGCACAACCTTACTAGGATAAGTAGGATGGAGAAGGAATAGAATTGTTTTCAGGAAATTGTCTTGCATTCTTAAGGGGTAGGTCTTACAAAAATGGATGTCCATATGGCTGGCATAGAATATGCGGTGAGGCCGAAGTTATGTTTTAGTGTGGCGGTAATGCAGTGTCTGCTGTGACAGAGAAACCATTGGCAAAAATTGTCTGGTCTAGGAAAGGGAGTCTTGTAGGATTTGTTTGAGTAGAGGTGTAATACGGTTGGTAGTTATTTGAGAGATGTAGAAAGATGGAATGAATTCTAGAGGACTTAGCTCTCTGAAGAGTATGTGTGTTCTTGGGCGGAGTGGGGGGAAGGTTAGAACATTCTATGAAGAAGCCAGATGATGTTACATCACTGGAAGGACAAGATATAAAACCTAGAATGGATGATTAGTTTGGATGAGACCTTCCCTGTTATATTGTTAACCTCCTTCCAGAATTGTTTTGGTGAATGAAAGAGGGCGATTTATGCTGATGGTAGGTATTTGGCTTTGTCTGTCTTGATAGCATGTTTGATGATGTTCTTCAAAGATGTGTAATGGTCTTGGTTGCTAAGAGTAGGGTTTTGTTTCCAATTTTCCAGACTATCCCATAGTCTGAGTCTTAAGTTCTTTGGTTATCCATTGAGCTTTAGAGTGCTTTAAAAGTCTGATAACCATAGGGAGGCATATGCCTTGAAGAAAGAGAGAAATTCTGAGAATTTGCTGGGAGGTGTGTCAACATTAAAGTACTGTGGAACAAGAAACAGAGGAAAGATGTGCATGCAGAATGGGGAGTTTGTGTAGAGACTTAGGCCTGATGGAAATTATGTTTTGAGTGGTATTTGGTTTTAAGAATTTGTAAGGTGAAGGTAATAGGGCAGTCATCGCTGAAGGTGGGAGGGTGAATGGAGAATGAGAAGATGCTGTCAGGATGGGAATTAATTATGAGATCAAGTAATGAATGGTGATTTGATTTGAGTTTGAATCTAGTGGGGTTTTCCAATAAAGGGAGTAGCTTGTGGTCCGCAAGAAATTAAATTAAGCCAAAATCCCAAAGAATAATAATGTCTTTATTCGGTTTTGTTGTGAGAAGGTATCGGCAGTAGTACATTTTTAAATCTGAGGAGTGATGCTAGGGAGTAGCAGATAGGCAAGGGTCAGGTTAAGTTGCTATGAGGATTTAATCTGGAGTTGGTTAGGAGTGATTTGAGGTCAGAATCAGTGGAGGAGTTGGCATGGATGACTAATGAGATGGGTTATTTGTGCAGTGGCATCATACCACTTTTCACTCTTTTGCTTGGTCAGTAATTAAAGTTATAGCTGGGGAAGATGCATATGTGGTGCTGACTGGTTTTGAGCCAAGACTCAATAATGGCTAATAAGTTATAGGAATGGGAGCCTAGGAAAGTGATAATACTATCAAGCTTGTTCCTGATGCTTTTTACATTATGTAGTGCACAGGTGATAAAATATTTGTGGATATGTTTATGAATGTTAAGATTCCATTGTTGTGGGGGCAAAGGGGGTATTGATGAGGAAGTGATTGCTTTGAAGATGTAGTAATATGTCAGCTGGTGGTAGATGTAAAAGTGGAAGAGTGTAATTGAGTGTCTGGTGTTAAGTAGTTAGATAATTAGGAAAGAGATATATGTTGTATAGGAACATTTAGTAAATAATGTTTTCTTAGAAATAAAACAAAATGTAGGTCTCTTAATAGTAGAAGAGTCAGCTTAAGGTTTAGTAAAGCAGTGTCTGATTTTGCAGGTATTTATTTTTGTTGGACTATTGCTTGTTTATTAGGTGATTTTGTCCTGTGATAGTGGTGTGGACATGAATAGATGGTGTGACTTTAAGTGGGAGGGGCAATAAAGAATTTAGTGGTGTGGCACAGTGTTTAACTCATTAGATTTGGGGGTGGCTTGGGAACTGGGTTTGGGAGGAGATCAAAGCAGGTCACACCTCACACAATTGCAGGTGACTTGTTTGATGGAAGTATTGTTTCTGCCTCAAGATTAGCTAGCAGGTTAGTGTGAAGTATTTAGGTAACTAGGAAACTAAGGCTAAAAGAGCATAAAAAGTAACTTCATTCTGCAGTTATGTATGAATGTGTCTGAGGCAAAAGAGCATTGATGTAATACAATAACTTATGCTCTAGTACAGGACTGTTCACTGTTGTGAGTAAAAATATTCAGACTAAAATTAACAAAGCAGAAGTTATAAAATGACTATGTCATGTATAAGGATCTGTCTAACATAGAGAGGAAGCATTGCAAAATACTTTCATATACTTCATCAAAGCAAAATTTGATTGCAAACAAGCTCAGCAGGTCCAGGATAGACCTCCATGAAAGGAAACTTCATCCTGGAACCTTCTATGAATTGAGCCAAACTGTGGTAAGCACTTCAAGTAGATGTGTTTGCCTTCTTTCAGAACAGACATCTAAATAAATTCTGCTGTAGGACTCCTTCCAAACAGATCAGGAAGACAGATGTTTTCTCATTTCCTTGGATGGGAATGTTCCTGTATGACTTTTCACCCCTTCCACTAATATCAAGGGTTTTTCTGAAGATCCAGAAAGACTCTTCAAAAATTGTGGTAGTGACTCCCTTTTGGCCCAGGCAACAGTGTTTCTACCTTCTTTTCAATCTGGTCAAAGGCAATTACCACAGGCTTCCCCACAGACTGGATATGTTCAGGCAAAATAGAGATTGTTTGCTGCACACCAACCTAAAAAATATTCACCTAACTGCCTGGATAATAGAATTCTGATACCTTTTAGACACTTTTTTTTCTGAGGATGTGCAGCAGGTACTAAAGGAGGTGAAAAAAATGGTACTAGGAAATGCGCAAGTGGAAAAGATTTTCTAGTTGGTGCCAGTACAAGAACCAGGACTCACTCCATGGTCTGCTACTGATTTATTTGTGTGAGTTGCTGTTCTCTGGTCTATTTAATTTTTTTATCAAGGTGCATTTATCAGCCTTTTCAGCTTGTATTCTCTGTCGTTCCCCCTTTCTAACTGTATTGAAGGTAAGCAGTTTTTGAAAGGGGTGTTGCATATCCATCCACCTAGCAAACAGTTGGCTTCTTCTAAGGATCTAAACTTTGTGCTTGAGAAGCTTCTTTCTCCATTTGAACCAGCTTGTCTGCCTGAATTGAGATTCTTAATATGGGAGACTGTTTTACTCAGTGCTGAATTTACTGAGTTAAAATTACTGATGGTCAGCCAGCACTACTAGACGGAGCTTTTTTTGAGAACTAACCTTTCTTTTATTCCTAAAGTAGTTTCAGAGTTTACTTTAAGCCAGGTTGTTTAGCTGTCAGTCTTTTTTCCTGAACCCAGGAATAAGGAATAAAATGTTCTTTACACTCTAGACATCCACAGGAAGCTCAGTACTACCTAGATAAGATATGAGCTTTCAGGAAAACTGAGCAGTTGGCTCTTATGAATGTAAGAGGAAAGGACAACCAGTGCCAAAGCATACTATTTCCAGCTGGTTGTCTCATTATATTTCTTTTTGTTATATTCACCATTACAAGTCCCTTCCAGGTAGGGTTAGGGCCCATTCCACAAGGGCTTTGGTGTCTTTGGTGTCTTCTGAAAAGGTTTGGACTATCAAATTATTCTAGAGGTGGCAATTTTGTCCTCTGTACATATTTGACAAAGCACTACAAACTGGTTTCCTTTTCCTTTTCCTGGTCCTGAACATGCTAAGATCATTCTCTAGGGAACCCTAGATTCTGAATTTATTTTCCCTCTTCCCTTCTTAGTTTCTACGTTATGGTAGTATACCCAAATAGCTTAGGCTACTACAACAGTGATCTAAATATTTTTCCTGTTTTTGTTTCATGATACCAACCTGGACCCCAGTGCCTCACATCCACTCCAGGCCTACCAGCCATCCTCCCACCGCCCCCCCCATACTATGATGGCATATGCTGAGGCCAGTTGTGGATCCTAAGGGTATCTTGTGGGCTCAGCCATCTCTGCATCTGTCTGGGGGGAGTCTTTTTTTTTTATATGCCCTTCATGCTTTCTCTTACCCCCCCCCCCCGCCTCATGCTCATCAACTATGTTAGAAGACATCTCTCCTCAACTCCCTTAGGGAGTGTCATCTACAAGTCCAAAGAAAAAAGTAACGGCCAACCTCCGCTCAATACCAAACCAGTAATGAAAAGTTCAAACAGATCCAGAGAGACACACAGACCACACAAGTTGGTAAATTCAAAAGTATCAAATTAACGCTTTTTAATAACTTTATTTAGCACAGTGACTTCATCAGATAACAAAGTGTGCCGATACAAACTGAGCTTTTTTATATATATGCAATAAAATCCGTATAAAACACAATAAAATTAAGTGTATTTGAATAAACTACATTATGTTATATTTAAGACCTTTTTTGTTACTTATTTATATTTAATATTGATTAATGAAAATTGAAATATCAGTTATTTATTTAAATTTTTTTGACTCATTTTTTTCTCGCATTTTGCCATCTAGTGACCTCTTTTGATATGGCTTTTTTATTTTGTTCATATTTCTTCATTGCTTTCTTTTTTAAGAGGTAAGATGGGATGTGTTCATTTTTAAACCAGGGTTTTTGTGTTTTTCTTTTGTTTTGCCCCACCATAGTTCTTTTTGTAGGCTATTCCTCTCTTCCCAGGACCACCTCTATACAGAACAATGTCTAAATAGTGCTTTTTTTCTTTCCCTTTCCTGATATCATATGTGTGTTAAAATCCTTTTTTTCTTTCTTCTTCTCTTCTCTCTAACAAAAAATTAATCACATTTTTTTTTTTTACCAACCCAAATAAACCAAGCCTTTGGACTCAAAATTGCCCTAGCCCTTTACCCTTGTACCCAGCTTGCTTAGATATATTTTTTATTTTTTTGTTTTTTTTTACACTGTACCACACACACCACATTTATACCTTTTGTTTGAGTTTGTTCTTTGTGTTGTTTTCTTCTTGTCTTCTTCCCTCTCTTCTTATCTGTCTTTTATTTTATTTTGGAATTTTTGTACACAATTCTTGGTTGTACTACATCTACAAGTGCCATCCCTCCCACGACAGGCATGCCCATCTTTCCTTGCTAGTCAGTCAGTTACTTGAGCCACTAATCAAACCTGCATTGGGTGAGCTGTAGTCAGGGCTTTATACCCTCCGTGTCACTGGTACAGCTAACAGTGATCTAAATGTTGAACATTGTACAGTTGTACAAGTAAACTTACTGTAACAATGGATATTCTAATAGATCAGAGTTGCATTAGCCACCCCTTCCCTCCATCCCTCTTATTTTGGCTTTTTTTACTTTTTTATTGCTAGGGTATGGCTATATAGTCCCTTGTGTATATATTTTACTATTTGGTTTGTTTCCTAACATTGTCCTTTCAGAGTTCTTGCCTCCCTTTTCTAGGCAAAAAAAGCTCTGACTAAATTGGTGCTCTGTCTTTACATTGCAGCTGTCCTCAAGCTCATGGCAGTTAGAACGCATGGATGGCACCCTTAAGCTTTGAAAGCTAGCCAGTCAGTGAGGTAAAACCCATACAGCTTAGCCTACTGCAACAGTGATCTATTAGAACATCTACTGTTATAGTAACTTTATTTACACAACTGTGGACGCTCTGGTGATATAGAGGAATAAGCTCTGACTACAACCCAGATGGATCCGTGTTTAATTATGGGCTTAGGTGTTTGACAGTGTTGGCAGGGAGGTTGGGGCATTCCTATCCTGAGAGCAAGGGAGAGTGCATGCAGATGTCTCTCTAGTGGAGTTCTAGTGAGAGCGGCAACTTGGAGAGGCTAGACGTCAGGACAGATGGCTTAGTTCACGCCTTTTAGGGCCATAGGCTTGGGCATGCTCTAGTTTCTCCAAGCCCTGCCAAGTGTACCTTGATGCTAATCACTTTAAGAAGGGGTTTTAGGACAGTAAAAAGTCCCCAGACCCCGTGGATGATGGTAACCCTTCCGATACTCAGCCCATGCTTCCACCGACTGAAGAAAAAGAATGCTGAACTTGACCCTCTGACTGAAGACAGACAGGCTTACTGGGCAGGGAGAGAACTGGAAGTGAAAGCGGTACTGGATAAAAAAAGTTTACTTACACAGCTGTACTTTCTATTCTTGGTGATGACTGGAAGCAGAAGTGCTCCACAAGCATGAGTTAGAGTGGCGCACAGGGGCTTTGGGGAGCACATCAAGGGAGGACCTTCACAGCACCACATTGTATGTCTACCCTGACCATATCACTAACCTATCTAAGCATATCTCCCAACTTGATAGCTGATACAATGAGACAAACAACTAGTAAAACAAAGAACTGGTCAGTTACGTAGTAATGATACTTTAAGTTCAGACATGGCGTTACATGAGGTTGAAACCCATATGCATGAATGTAGTTGTGCAATAATACAAAATGGTGGTTTTTCAACATATAATTATACTGAATCTGATTTATCAATGAATTATGTTACTTTGTTTAAAAAGGGTTTTACTTTTGTTCCTACTTTTAGGTATGACATTGGAAAAATTTTAATTAATTAGACTATATGCAAGAGCGTTAAATTTAAAAATGTTTTTTGCCAACAATGCTAACCTTAATACTGGTGAATGTATGTTTACATTAAGAAGATCAAGTACTTTCATATCCCCACAAAACCCCATGGTACATATATTTGAGTTGTTGTTTGAAACACAGATATGTAGATGTGTCAAAGGGGAAAAAATATCCCAAGACAACTTGACCACCGGAGACAGATTTTGTTTAAAGGAGTTAATTGCCACAGATAAATATAGGGTAATAAAACCAGATAAAGGGGGTGGGGTTGTGGTTATATCCAATATGGATTATTCGAGTAAATTACACAAATGTTAAACAACTGTACATATGAAAAGGTTCCTAGATTTGATGTATATAGAGCATATACTAAGTTAGATTGGCAGTTGCTTGAACTATTAATGGATGGTTTGCTGGACAAAGATGAGTATGACTATTTAATGGTAGAGTTACCAATCATACCATCCATTTTTGACATCCCAAAAATCCATAAGGATGTAAATAATCCACCTTTTAGACCGATAGTTTCTGCTAGAGGATCTAAGACAGAGGCTATGGCTTCATTTGTGGATTTCAACAGTAAAAGTGTTTTGAATCAGTTACCTCATATTTTAAAAGACTCTTGGCATTGTCTTGATGTTATTAGGGAATTGAAGACAGATGGCAATGTGATTATAATCACAATAAATGTTGTAAATTTGTTTTCAGTCATACCACACAGTATAGGACTGGAAATGTTTGAAGCGTGTTTACATAGATATGGAAATATGCACACAGTGAAGCGTAGATTGATTGTAGAACTTATGGAAATGGTACTATTAAACAATTATATTATATTTGAAGGTGAGTACTACAAACAAATTACAGGTGTAGCTATGGGTGCCAGATGTGCACCCATATATGCTAATTTGGTTTTAGCACAATGGGAAACGCAATCCATTTTTTCCTCTGATTATATGTCCAAAATAGCACTTTATTTATGCTTTTTGGATGATATATTCATTTTTGGAAGGGAACTAGAGAAGAAATACAGGAATTTGTTGATTTTATGGGTACAACGACCACATTTCTCAAATTTACTAGTAAGATTCATGACAAAAGGTGTGATTACCTTGACATATTACTATATGAGGACCATGATAGTCTTCAGTTAAGTATTTTCCATAAGAAGACGTATTCCAACAACTCGTTCTTACATTATGATAGTTGCTACCCTTATTTTCAAAAGAAGAATATAGTAAAGGGACAGATGGTGAGATTATCTAGACTTGTTAGTGATGACAAAGTATTCCAGGACGAAATTGGGAAATTAATAAATATGTTTAGTGACTGGGGATATCCCCTGGACATATTGATTAAATTAAGAAATGAAGTGATGGAAAAAGGGAAAATTATTTATAAACCTATACTTAAAAGTGGATTGAGTGTTGAAACACCAAATATTGAAAAGGAAAAGAAGAAGGATGCCTTAGTACTCCCCTTTAATGAAACAACAGCAAAGATTATTACTAATGTACAGGAAACATGGCTTAGTGTTTTTTAAGGATAAGAGTGAACTCACTGATATTATTGGCTGTATCCTTGGGATAACTTATAGTAGAGGCATGAATTTGAAGGAACTAATGGAGGTGGATATCAATACCAACATTAATAAAATGTCTAAAATGAGTAAATGTGGTACATGTAGCACATGCAAATTTATAAATGATGGGCCTTATGTTGCAGTCCAAAATTACAGAAGAACTATTAGATGCCCTGGATATTGTAATTGCAACACTAAGATGGTTGTGTATATTGCTACATGTATAAGTTGTCCAACTTACTACTTTGGGAAAACTATCAGAAAACGTAGACTACGGATATTGGAACATGTAAGGGATATTAAAAACGAGAAATCAGTGATTTCATTATACCTTCATAGCCAGAAGTGTATTAATTTAAAAAAAAATCCTATTTTTTTGTGATTGACAGAGTTCCTAACAATACAAAAGGAGGTGATGAAAAGACCTTATTGGAAGCAAAAGAGTGCCTGTGGCAACTAAGATTGGATGCTTCCAATTCACCAGGAATTAAAGAGCATATTTCTATTTCTAGTATACTAAAGTACAAATCACAGTGTATTTAATGAATTTCATAAGGGGCCATTATTTTATACATTTTTATAGAAATTTATTAATTATTTATTACAAGTTTCATATTATTACATGCTATGTAAATATGGTTATTTAAATATTAGTGTTCAATATTTATATTTATACATTTAATATTGCTACAGGTTATTTAATCCACTTCTTTTTACTTAGGCATTTACATACATAATTGACTTATGCTTCTCACTGGTGTTAATGAAAGGGCGCTGTGTGTGTTTACTATTTACGAAAGCTTTTTTTAATTAAAATGTACTCTGATGATGCCCAGTATGGAGACTGGGTGAAAGCGCTTAGTACTAATCATTTTATTGTTTTTATTTTGTTCAATAAATGAGACCTTTCACGTAACTGGCCGGCTCTTTGTTTTGCTAGTTGTATATCTCCCAACTTCTTTGCTCAGCAGTTCTGGACAAAGCCAAAATAATGAGGGGATGGAGGGCATAGATCCAAACTCAAAGACAAATTTTAAACCGCACTCTTTCTCAGTTAAACTTTTTAGTAGAACAACAGGTTTTTTATAAACATGCATTTTTTTGAACAGTAAGACGTATGAAAACTCTAACAAATGGTATTGTTTGACTGTTATCCTCATTAGTGTACCAGAAAATCAAAAATTTGCCAGTGATAAGGCAAAAATATCGTCTAAAGTAAGGGTGATAATCATCATTAGATTGCTGTTTCAGTAACCTAAACTATATGGGACATATCCTGTCAAGGATCAGAAAATTGGCGTGCTTCCAAAGCTGCTGTTTAGCTTCACCATGCCTGAGCCACTGTAGAGCTCGAAGAGGGTGGTATAAAGACAGTGGTTAGGGCGCTAGACTCTCAGAATGTTCTTGTTTATGAAGAATGTTTACTGCTGTAGTTATGAAAGATTGACAGTTGGCTAGTACTTTTTCAAAGTTGGGCAGATAAGTACATCATTGCGAGACTACCTTCTACTTTTACCATTTTTTCTGAGAGGAAGTTTAACTTCTCTATTAGAATTTGTTGCTGGGACTTAGGGCTAGTGTTTTGGGGGTTGTCACTAAGCAATTTACCTTAGACATTGCCTTTTTTTAGTTAGGAGGGAAGACTACATAAGTCTCCAGTACCTGTTTGTTGGACACTTTATTCAGTGGAGAGATTATCCTGGGTCCCCACTCTTTGGAAATGTACTCTCAGGTCTCTACTGGAGGCTTCTATCTTGAATTGAGTGTCTCCTCTGCATTGGCTGTCACTGATTGAGTCTGCTGTGGCCATACCGGGTTCCTCAGACCTCTCTTCAGTTTGCCTTGGTCCCCTGGTACTGCTGCATAAGAAGCAGGCAAATTCTCTCTGACTGTTTGGTTGTCCTCTTTGGGCAAGGGAGAACCACTCTGTTGGCATCAGAGAAGGGAATGGACATTGTTCCTTTGTAGGGCCACTGTGATTTCCATGGAGAAGACTATTCTTCAGGGCACTGTTTTTCTTTATCATCTCCCAAAAAAAGGAAAAATTAGGCATTTTTTCACCTGTGTCCATTCAGCTAGGGCTGACAAGGAGGACTGGCTCGAATTTTAAGATTTATTTAACCCTTTTCAGTCATTACATTTTGAGTCTTTCCTTCATTTAAAAAGGAAACAATATCCCTCTCTTTCACATTCTGATTCTCTGTCCGATGGACAGACATTAGACTTGGACTGTGTTTCTCAAGTTTCTACTCCTCAGAATGGGGGATTTGACTCCGGAGAACATTTTTTCTTCAGATTCCCCACTTGAAGAGTTTTTCCAATACCATTGCCATAATGAAAGAGTTTTTTTTTCAGTGAGAATAAAAAGAAAATGATATCATTTGTTACAGGTGGAGTTCCTTCAACTTGCAGCTGTTCCTCCTGTTTTGCTAGCCTTAGAGGATGCTTTCGTTGCAGCCAGTAGTTTGTCTGACAGTCAGCCACCTGGCTGCAGAAAATCTGATAAATTATGTAATGTTCCCCAGACCTGCAAATTTACTTTTTCAAACAGTGGGTCAGACCCTACAGTAATTTCTTTGACAAAACCATCTTCTGCCAAACACCTTATGCAGCTAACCCTATTCCATCTGATAAGGTTTAGGAATAATGTTCATATGTCTTCCATTTTAGCCTTCCGAATAATGAATTGTCATGCTTATAAGTCTAAATGTCTGCTGGCTTCTTATAATACAAGAAGGTTCATTGCTGGCTTCTTTTGATAATACACGTAAGTTAATTGTTGACCCTCTTTCTTTCGGAGATTAAGGACTCTCTGAATTATATAATATCTTTTGTCTCTCAGGTAAGTAACCACTCACTAAAATGTTCATATGACACTGCCGATGCTGTTTCTAGAGCATTTGCCACTTGGTCAGTGATGAGAAGATTTGCCTGGCTGCATTCTCATAATTTACCAGTGGATGTGAAAGCTGGGCTCCTGAATGCCTCCCTGGATAAAGAGAGTTTGGCTCTTCCTCTACTGAGGTCCTCAGAAGATTTGATGAAAGGGGAAAGTTAATTCATGGGGTTACCTAAGCTTGCATACCTAAATTCAATGGAAACTTTCCTTCCAGTTCAGGATCATTATAGGAAACAGGTTAAGCAATATCAGCAGAGTACAGGAGGACAGTCTTTCAGAAAACAATAGCAGGGAGGTTCAAAAAAGAAAGAAGAATTGCGCTAAAACCAAGAACAATCTAAAAAATTTGACTGTCATTCATTTGCTCACCCAGTATTCCTGACACTGTACTTTGTGGGGAATTTTTAAAGTCTGACAACTCATTACACTTTGGGAACATATGCTCCCAGGTAGTTCTTTCTTCCTATTTACACCTCCAACATTTGCCATCTACCTGAGGAAAAATACTTTGGAGTCTACTTGGGATATAAAAGTATCTCTTCCAGCAAATATCCTAAATCTTCTATAGTTTGTTGCATAATTGGGAGACATACAAATGTCCTTCCCTTGTTTTTTTTTTTTAATTAAGTATCTAATGTCTCTTCCCAGTCTTGTCTCACCTCTTCTGATTGATTCCTGTAGTTATTGTGCAAGATTTTATATGTCCTACTAATTATCCCTTTTTTAACAGCAGCTTCTGTACTAGATTCAACTAGTGCAGGTCTTTCATTTAGGAGTCCCCTACCCTTTTTCTTTGTCTGTACTCTTGATATCATTCCCTGATGAGGAAAGGCAATCTGTAGCATGTATTGCAAAAGTCCTCTTGGCCTCTTCCCATTGTATTACCTTTCTCTGTCTCACTGTTTATTTGCTCCCAATACATTGATTCCTTTACCAGCTTCCTCCAGTAAATTCCAGCCCCTCTTGCCTATTCTCTGTACCCCTAATTGCAGTTAGCCCTATCAGCAGAATCTCCTTTCTGCTTTCCCATGTTGGCTTAGTTCTTAGTATACTTTGTACTTCTTTATGATAATAATATTCTGTATGACTGTTATTCTCCTTAAGGATCTGCATCCAAAATTCCACTCCGTCCTTATTTCTTGAATTACTCCCTGCTTCATCATCATCCCTTTCCATGCTGATTTGTAGCTTTCTGCTTGTGTTATGTATAAGAGCCTTAACTGTGTAGCTGTAAAATATCCCTTCAAATCAGGTAATCCTAAACCTCAGGTAATCCTAAACCTCCTTCTACTGGAAGGATCAGCTTATCTCACTTGACTCTTGCCCTTTTCCCTTACCCGCTAAAATTCTTCAAATCTATATTAATTCATATTCACAACTTCTTCTCTGGTTGATAAAAAAATACTTCTAACCTGTGTATAAAAGTAAAGCGACTAAAATCATTTTTCTACTTGTATCTTCCTATCCATATCCATAGGCAAGAGCCTACAGTTTCTCAGTTTTTGTGATATCTTTTGTTTAGTCTTTTCCCACATATCCTTAGCTGCAATAACAGAATCCTTTTTAACCCATACTTCTAAATACTTCATTTTAATATGTCCCCATCAATATGAGTATTGCTAAACCAATTCATGTGTGGATATAGAATGTTCTACAAAACTGAGATGTCCCTTTTCTGGTTCTATCAGGTAAAAATATCATCTGCAAATAAAGCAAACTTTTATTTGATTGTCATGCCAGTTATATCATTGAATTTCTGAGTCCCTTATTTTCTTTGACAATGGTTCTAAATGTAACGCAAATAACAAAGGGGAAGAGGACGTGCTTGCCTCGTTCCACTGTTCAGAAACAACTTATCAGAGAAGAACCCTCCCACTTTGACTTTTGCTTCCAATCCCTCATATGTCTTCCTAATGAACCATATTACTGGATCAGTAAATACAAGTGCTTCCATTGTCCTACTCATAAAATCCTAGCTTACTCTATTGAATGCTTTTTATGCATCAAGACCCAACAGCAGCAGCATTTTCTTACATTCTGCTTCTCTCTGGATTGTCATTGTTCTGTTAATGTTGTCAAATGTTTACCTCGCCTCCACAAAACCACATTGATCATTATCTATCAATTTTGTCAGCACTTTTGACTCTCTTTAGCCATTATAGACATAAACACTTTATGGTCATAGTTTAAAACTGAAATGGACTTATATGAATCTGGATCTGATGGGTCTTTACTGTCTTTAGGTATTACAGACATCACAGCTTTTTAAAAGGTGTTAGTGCTTCCCTTCTTTTTAAAATAATATTAAACAAATCCTTCCAGATCTTTATCACTTTCTTCCCTCCTAATTCCCAAACTTCAAAAAGAATACCATCTATTCCAGGATACTTTATGGTCATGCATTACCATTTTATTTCATCTCCTCTCTTGCTGACTTAACTGTTGAGCATCATCTACTAACAACCTTGGCATATTTAAGTCTACCATAAATATTTCTATTTGTGTTTTTTCTCGATTTCCCCACTTCTATACTTTATACAAATTTTCATAAAATTTCCCAAACATCTGTAGTAAAGCTACAGGATCTCTGGTTAATTTTCTTGTTATAGGCTACCCAGCTTTGACAACACTTTCTATTTTATGTTGCCAAAGTCATTGTGCCAAAAGTTTTTGTGATCTGGAGTTATCATCAAAAAACAGTTGCTTCACAGTAGTCTTTCTAAACTTCTACATATTATACAGGTACTCTCTTATTTTCTCTCTAACAGTCTTCAGTTGCGCCTTTTCTTGTTTTGTGAGATTCCAGTTATTCTGTAATTCTTTAACCTTTGTCAGCCCTTCTAAATAGTACTTGTTAGTTCGTAAACATATCTCTTTTTCTTTTATTTCTACCCTGTTTTAAAATTCACTTTCATTTTATCCCACTCACTAGCTATAACCTGTGGAGCATTGTCTATAATAGCTCCTGAATAATTTCTACTACCCATTCTATAAATTCCCCTCTTTTTAAAAGGAGGTTGGGAAGTGTCTGTGTCACATCTATACTTCATTGCTGTGCATTTTTATCTTAGTAGTTATTGATGCATGATTTGAAAAAGTTAGTGGACATGTGCCAAAGTTCTCAATTAAATGCACATGTTCTTGTGAAGTTTAATTTCTGTCTACTTCACAACACCAGCACCAAAATATTGTGCAAAATACCACAAAACCAGATGATTCAAAAAACATTTATTCAAAATAATCTTTCTCCTAGCTCCTCAGCTCACATGCCTTTTCAGAGTACAAAATTACCAAGAAACACAGCACCTAATATACTAACCCTAATTAGTACATTATTAGATATATTAATTAAACAATTATATAATTAAATAAAAATCTTCCAGTTACATTCTACATTAACACATTTAGAGATCAGTGTATCATATTTCTGTATAAAAACTGAATCCTTCTATAACAATTTATTTTTCACATTTAAATTATCAGATTGTCCAACATAAACATGATCTAAAACTGTGACTTGTAACCCTTCATCATCCACGTGATGATGAGCTTTAAAGTGCATTACAACAGGGCTGCCAACTCTAGCCTTCCTTATGTCCCTCAGATGTTCCTGTAATCTTACTTTAAAAGCCCTTTTGTTTTCGCCTATATAAAATTTAGTACATGGGCATTTCAGGGCATATAGTATTCCTTCTGTATCTCAAATATAATTGCCCTGTATTTTATATTTTTTCCATTAATCTTATTAAAACCTCTCACAACATGCTTGCAAGTACAGCATTTACCACAAGGCATAGTACCTGTATTATTTATAGTAAAAAACCTTCCATGTACCAACATATCCCTGAATACTTTATCTAGCACATTATAAAAATCCTTATGTTTCACTAAGAAACCCTAGTAATATTTTACCAGGTTCACTACTTCCATACTAAAAGAGCTATATGTAGCCATCAATCAACTAAATGGCCCTACTTAGTACAAATTTTAGACTTATTTTCTCCTTTGTTTATTTTAAAACTGTCTGTACTTCTTAACAAACTTATCCTATTATAGCCTCCTCTTATAAACATTTCTATTGCAAAATGTAATTCTTCACTAAAATCTGCGTCATTATTACATAATTGATGCAACCTCAAGAACTCTTCATATGGTAGGGTTGACAACGTATGTGGAGGATGGCAACTAAATCCATGTAAGTATTAAGTACCATCCTCAAATTTCCTATAAATTCTAGTATGTATGCCTTCACCAGTATTGCCTTCCAACATGACGTCCAAAAAAAAAAGATATTTTCTGACCTGCTTTTAGGCCATTAAAACACAAATTAAATCTATTATTCTGTAAAAATTTCATAAAATCGGGCACAAATTCCTGTCCTCCCTGAAATACAAATATTAAATTATCTATATAACTAAAGTACTTGATAACATATTTTTGAAAAAAATCTGCAGTATATATGCCCATTTTTAGGAAGGCCCAAAAATAAATTGGTCTCCATGGCAGTGCCCTGCATCTGTTGATACAACCTCCCATTAAACTCAGAAAAATTACCTTAACAAAAATAGACGAGTTCTATAGCATAATTTGATACTGGGCTCTCACCACAAAAAAAAAAAAAAAAATGAGAGATCCTCAAGTCCAAAATAAAATGTCAGTTTCACTACTGAGGACAATAAGTATTTATGTTAAAAAAGCCCATTTTTATTTGTAAATTACATGCAGATATAATTGGACATCCTGGAGGATTAAATGGATCTTTATGTACCTTCGGAAGGCAAAAAAAAATAAGCTATCATACAATTCTCAGCCCATTTTCTCATTTTTGCACATAGGGCTGGGGTGTCACTTTAACAGTGACAATCATCTTGAGCCAAGGTTTAGCCATGCCACTGTAGTTCATCAGTACCACTCGCATACACACTTACTCCTAGGGCCAATTTAGTGTGTCCAGTCCAACTGCTGCATGTCTTTGGAGTGTGGGAGGAAACCGGAGCACCCAGAGGAAACTGACCCAACCACATGAAGGACGTGCAGACTCCACACAGAAGGCACCCCGGCCGCACCCGGTCGCATACAGTTTTCAGAATGAAACTTCTTTTCAACATCATCTTTTGAAAAATATCAAAGTCTGTAACCCTTGTTCAACAGTTCCTTAGGCTTGATTGGTGAAGTTATATACTTACACATTTCTGTTCCTCTGTAAACCTTATCATTATATAAATCTTAATATTTAGAGTTAGAAGTTGTATAATTTCTATCTAGCCTAGCCCAGTTATTGTACATTAGGAATAATAAGTAAATTCTTTCTGAATTCCAAATACTGAGTTCAGGTCTTCCATACCAAATGTTTTCATAAATCTCTTCAGAAATATGCCTTCTCTTCTTATATTTTCTGTTGTAAGCCTCCAGATGCACCTCATTGTTGTAAATCAAATTGCTGTCCCCACTTATAAGTAATATTCCTTGCTGAAAGCTAATAATTTCTCCCCAGTTTTTTAATCTTTATAATAGCAGTTTTAGGTTGAATATAAATACATGCCAACATAATCTTCTTCCCTTGCCAGTTGCCCCGTAGTACCACAAAGCTGCCATTATGGTCTTTGTTCCCCTTTTCTATCACTATTGGAACTCTTCTAGCAATTAGTACTTATCTTTTCCTTTGTCCCTGAAATTCTGCTGAATATCCATCCTGAAATCACTTCTTTGTCAAATTCACATGCTCAGTTCTTTCTAAATGTGTCTACTGTTTCATTGCTGTTTGCACTTTGCATTTCTTAATATAATTAAATATTCTTTCCTTTTTGCTTACACCTGTGAAACCATCTACATTCCAATATAATATAGAAAGAATGGCTGTTATAAGAAGTTATTCCCACCTGTTATATATGACAGTTTTTCTAAATGTCTGTTTCCAGCTTTTGTAGAATGCACCCACTAATGTGTGGCAGGTTAATCCTTTATACAGATTTTTTCTAATAAACATTGGAACCTACGTCACATTTTTCATGATGTTTTTGTTTTAATGAAAACCTCAAACAAAAAACTAACCACACTTCCTGAACACCCCATAACCTGTTAACTCAGTACAAGCACATAAAACTATGTACATCTTCAAGTAATGAAGTTTACCTGTCCTAATAGGAGCATAGACAGCTGAAAACACAGACAATCATTAACATAAAATTGAGGTTACCCATACTAAGATGCATGTTATTGCCTGTGCTTCTACTTACACTACTTGGTGTTTGTTCTCTTTTTATCTTTATTCTCCTCACAGATGTGAAAACAGATTGCATGCTTTCATAAAACATTAACTTTTAGCCTTAAAGAAACCAATATGCTGGCTTCTTATTGCCCTGTTAGCTGCTTGTCTCCATGGAAACGTAAGAGGAAAAATGTTGTCCTCAGCTGCAGGCTTCTAAAGACAAGCTGAAACATTTATTGCTAAAGGAAAACTTTCATTATATTCAGTGTTCTCTTATTTACATGTTTCATCTTAAAACTTGGTGTTAGATTAAGCCAAGGGTCTTAATCCAGACATTTAGCTATGCAAAAGTAAAAGCAAACATATAAACTCTACATATATTATGATCTGTGCAATTTTGCACTCCATCCCCCACTTCAAGCAACCCAATATTTCAGCCTATTAACTTAAACATACTTTTGTGTAGCCTTTTTTTTCTCTTGTTACATTGTAATGCCCACATTTCTTAATACTAAAAAAGAAGAGAAAATGCATATGTTTACTTTAGTATTTTTATCAAATAAGAACAACTGAAATGTTTTACTGTAAAACATGCAATTTATATTGTGTAAAATTTCATAGATATACTGTTAAAGAACAGAAATTGTTTTACTTATGTTTTTCCTTCTTCTTCCCCTCCTTTCAGTATCCTTCCAAACATTAATGACATGAAGTGAGGCAAATACATTTCAGTTCCCCACAAGTTTAACAAAGTCAACACAAATTTACTTTCTACTTTTTCTTGTACAGCCATATTTCACAAATATGATTGATGCTTTGCAGTCTAACATTTATTCACTAATTTTCAAGTTGCTGGTCTTCTTCCTGTGCTATCTCCATCTCCCATCTGTAGATTCTGGTTCAATTCCAAGTTGCGCCTGATTCTTCTAGTCAACTTATGTCCCTTTCTCTTTCTCTCAAGCATTTTCCTTTGGAACAGTGGAAAAGGTTTCACTGGCAGTCTCCTGATGTGCTTTATCATCAGAAGAATGAGAAGGAGAGTCCACTTCTGCTTGATGGCTCACTTTTTGTTTGGCATACTTTTGCATTTCCTCCATAGTCTGTTATGCATCAAAAATAGCTTTGATCTTCTAAGTAAAAATATTCTGAAGACAGCTGAATACAGCAGCTTGAATTTCACACTTGCTTGTTGTCATTCCCTGATTGTTGGAATAAATGTGTTTCTTTTTTGCCTGGTGTACAGTGAATAATCATTTTCCGCAAACACTGTACTGTCTCCAGCTTTTAATACTTTGCCCTTCTGCCACAGGTATGTTGGGAATAACTCTTTCTGCTGGTAAGTTTGCATCTTTACTAATACAGGTCTTGTCTGCTTTCTCGTGGCCAGATTTGGAGCATATGCATGGTGTGCCCTTTCAGTTAACAGTTCCTGCTGTGGAATGCCAGCCCAGATGCTTATTTGTGCCTTCATAAGATTAATGCAGTCTGTTCCTTCTAGTTTCTCTGGTACAGCAGAAAATCTCAGATTTTCCCTATGTGCTTCTGTCCTCTGTCTACCATTTTTGAAACATCTCTTCTTGAATAGTCTAGTATTCACCAAACCTTTTCCTCATTTTGATGTCTGATTTTTGCAACTTGACACCATAAAAACCAACTGCCAATCATTAGCGGACTGGAGTTCCACTGTGGCTACCCCTAATCGGGACAAGCCGAAAGACAAACAACAACAACATCAGCTCATCTGAATATTTCTTTAAAGCCTTTTCTATTTGTTCTAGCCTTTTTCTTATTTGAGTTGATATACTGCATCAGTGTTTTGTTAGTTTTAATCAGCTCTGAGCACATTTGACTTATTTTTAATCCTAGTTTGCTAGAAGCCAGATACTGCACCAAAGCTGGAGCTTGAACTGCTTTTTGCTGAACAGCTACAGGATTCTTCCCAGTCATTGTTTTCTCCTCACCTTATCTAGTTGATTTTCTTTGAGGCTGTCTTAGTATCTTCTTTGCTGGCATCCAATAGCCAGTAAATGAATTTAGTAAAAGTTCAAGGCTCTTGTCTTTTGTTTTTTTTTTTTCACACTGGGAGAACTAAAGTTAAGCTGTTGATCAGTGCGTGGTCATCTTGGAAAGTGTTCTAGATGAAGCCAGTGTTGATGGGTGTATTGATACTGATGCTGGAGATCAGCCCTTCACAGTTGTGCTCAGTGTTGATGGTAAACCCCATAGTGCTAGCCTTCTAGTAGTCAGTGCTGAAGCGTCATCCCTGAATATGAGGTCAACAATAGTATAGTTTTATCATTGCAGAAAGTTTTGCATGCGCCTCCCTTTGCATCTGTCCCAGCCCTGATATTAGGTCCTGCTGTACTTACTTACACTCCTTCCTTCAAACCAGTGGCAATCCATATTGTCAAATGATTGGATGGATGGTCCTAAAGCCTTGTGAAGTGTCTCTTAGTGGCATCTAGACATCACCTGTTTCCTCATCCTCCTTGAAATGATCACTTCAGAAACCACAAAACACATGAAATAGAAGCATGTTAATTTCTGCTGAGTCTCTAACCTCAAATGATAACAGAGGTCAAAGGTTCCATCTCTTTTACCTTCTCCCAGGTTGACTCCAAATTTTGGGGGTATAGAGATGATGAGACAGGGAGAGATTTATCCCACTGATCCATTATCCTCTCCACAGACAACTCTAAGAGGCATTTTGGCTCCCCTGTCAACTTTCTGGATGGTTCCATAACAGATAGGAGTTAAACTAGCTACGACTCTGACATGGGACAATCCTGATATTGTGGCTTCTCTCCTATGGAAACTGGATAGGATCCCTCGTCCTCTTGTAGACTATAATTGCTGGTCAAAGACCCTAAAGTCTGACTTGATTGTGGCAGCAGCTGCTCTTTAAAAAGACTTATACCCCAGAGCCCCACTGTCCACCCCCACCCCCAATAAGGCATCATTAGCTATGATGGCCATCAACAGGTTCAGGAATTCACATCTTTCAACTTTTTACTGAGGGCCATATGATTAGTTTCAGCAACAGCTGTCAGATGAGATGCTGCAGTTGCTTAACTATTTTGTACACAGGAATTTTAAACAAAAGAGTATATCACAGTTGGCAAGCATATTATCTGTTTTGAACCAGCTCGAGTAAGGGTATGGACCAAGTTGCAAGTACCAGTATTAACTCGGCTCTGGTTTAATAGACTTTGCCAAAGACTCTAAGATGACCTTTTAAACTCATCCTTTGATGATTTTGAACTCTTTTTGACTTAGTATATGCACAAACCTGGAGAACCTGGATCTGAAAAGGAAAACCACATTTTTAACAGCATCAAGTTTGCTTTAGGGGAAGCCAATAATGGTGTAATTAAAGGTCTGGAAAGAATCAGCAGATGTTCTTCATCTCACATTGCTGCAGTCCTTACACTTGGGTAGTCCGCTATCCACGGTCGGCCCGAATATCAAAGTATAAGGCTGACGTCGGTCAGGGTGCATTTAACTGACGTCAGGACGTCAGGGTACAAATGCGCATGACCGGCGTCATATCCTCAGTCTTTTTTGCCGCATGGTCCGATGCAGAAGCAGCATTGCAAGTGCCGGTTGGCGTTCTGAGATTTTTCGATTTAGAAGTTTCAGACCGAGTTCAAAGTTGGCTAAGTACCCCGTTGGGGAATATTTTTGTTTTTTCTTGCCTCAGTCATTTACCGGATGTCAGAAAAAGTTAATAATTGCGTTTCTTGTGGGAAACAGATACCGCATAGAGATTATCATACTTTGTGTATTCCTTGCTTAGGGCCTGAGCACGACGTTGTTGGCTGTCGCTCTTGTGCTAGATTTAACAAACGCACTATAAAGAGAAGGTTGGATTGTGCTAGGTTAGTCTTTGGGAAGCGGTGCAATTATAAAATGCCGTCGGATGCTCCGACGCCCTCTTCCTCGAAGAAGCGCAAGGACAAGACAGTTAAGCCTAGGCTAGAAGAACCGTCTGTAACGGACGCCGGTTCTTTAGAGGTGTCGGTGGAGCCTGTGGCTCCACCGGAGATTTCTTTGTGTTCCCAGAGTGAGACTTTATTGTTGCATGATGTGGCCTCTCAGGAGGCAAGTCAGGCTGAGGGGGCTT
Organism: Protopterus annectens; assembly: GCF_019279795.1. Taxonomy (NCBI): domain Eukaryota; kingdom Metazoa; phylum Chordata; order Ceratodontiformes; family Protopteridae; genus Protopterus; species Protopterus annectens. Next base: position 1,750,002,991 of record NC_056728.1, on the reverse strand, counting down.
CTCAGGTTACTATACTCCCCTCCCTTCCTAAGGTGGCTAGGCCCTCTCCTTCTGTTACTAAGGCTTCTCCCAGGGGCAGGCCAGGTTTAGCTTCAGTTGGTGTTACCCCTAGCTCTTTCGGTACTATGCCCGAAAAGCATGTGCTTAAAATGGCAGAAGATTTGATTACTTTGATCAGGGGTTCTATGCCCCCTCCTGCTAAAAGACCTAGGGTGGAGCCTGAGCTGGGGGGTTTAGAGCAGGCTTCAGATGTTTCAGAGTCTTCGGCTGAAGACTTGCAGGAGTACTCTCCTTATTCTGATTCTGATGTGGATGATTCTACTCCTTCTGCTACTCCTCCTGAGGATTTTTCTTTTTCAGAAACTCTTCATTCCATGATGGAGCATTTTAAGTGGGAAGGTCAGGACTTCTCTGATTCCAGGAAAAGGCTTAGGGAATTTCTGTTTTTACCCCAGCATAGGCCTTTGGCTATACCTCCTGTTTTGGATGTAGTGGAAGATGTTTTTACAGAGGCTTCTCTTAATCCTGATTCTTCGCCTCCTGCTCCTGTTAAGCCGGATAGGTATTACAGGGTGCCTGACGTTCACAGGTATCTTTTTAAGAGTCCTAGGGCAGACCCAGAAACTGTTAGTCAGGGGCCTAAAGGTGTTAAGGCTTCTGTTGTTAAGAATCCGGTTCCTACAGATAAGGAGGCTAGGGCCTTGGATAGATGGGGAAAGAAAGTTTATACTTCTTCCACTCTTGCTATAAGGGCTCTGAATTGCCAGTTTCACATGTTGAAATACCAAAACTATCTCCTTTCACAATTGAAGTCTAAGATTGATGCTCTGGCAGTTGGTATTGATTGTAAAGAGTTGCAAGATTTAGTCCATGTTTCTGAACAGGTGGGTAAGCATTCTTTGCAATGTGGTTTTGATGCTGTACAGGCCTCGTCTAGGGTGGCTGCCACTGGGACTGTTCTTCGCAGGCACGCCTGGCTGAGGGATCAGAATTTGTCTGAACATGTTAAAACAAGGATTTTAGATGCTCCTTTACAATCTGACGTGTTGTTTGGGCCTCCTGTTGAGACAGTCTTAAAGAAAATGGAAGACAAGGCTAAGTCTATGCAGACTGTTAAAGTTTTTTTGCAAGTCCAGCCTCCAAAGTTTAGTAGAAATTGGCCTACTAAGGGGTGGACGTATCCTTCTTATGATTCCCAGTCTAGGGGTAGATCTAGACGTGGTAAGGGCAGAGCTCAGGGCTCTTTCAGGCCTAGAACAGGGAGTTCTCCTGCACAGGCTTCAGGTGAGGGCAGGGGTCAGTCCTTTCGTAAACAGACCCAATGACCTACCTTTTCAGCTGCCAGAGCCTGCTCGTCTGGCAGCACCTTTGGGAGGAAGGTTGGCACTCTTCAAAGAAAATTGGAGTTTAATTACCCAGGACAGATGGATATTGGATATCATACACCACGGCTACAGGTTTTATTTCCATACCTTGCCTCCTTTCAAAGGCATGCCTGACGTTCCTCCTCAACAAAGACTAGAGGCTCACAAACAGGTTTCTCTGTTGCTCCAACTAGGGGCCATACAGCCGGCCCCTCTACCAGAAGTGGGCCTAGGATTTTATTCTCGCCTGTTCCTAGTACCAAAGAAGGGGAACACGTGGAGACCAATTTTGGATTTATCTATCCTCAACACTTATCTGGACATTCCCAAGTTCAAACTGTTGACGTTGCAGCAGCTTTTACCTCTGCTGGGCAAAGATCATTGGATGGTAACTTTAGATCTCAAGGAGGCTTACCTTCATGTTCCTATCAGACTCAGTTGCAGAAAGTATCTGCGTTTTCGAGCTGGGACTTCTCACTATCAGTTCTCTGCATTGCCCTTTGGCTTATCCACTGCGCCCAGAGTGTTCACGAAAGTTCTGGCTCCAGTGATAGCTTTCTTCAGACTAAAAGGAATACAGATCTATCCTTATTTGGACGACTGCCTAATTCTGGCTCAAGGAAGGGAAGAGCTTCTTCGTCATTTGGAATATGTGATAGCAGTGCTAAGATGCCTAGGGTATTCTGTGAACGAAATAAAGTCCAGTCTAGTACCCTCTCAAGACATGTGCTTTCTGGGTGTGAGACTGAATACAGCAGCCCAGATGGCCTTTTTAACCCCGGACAAACAAAAGAGTCTATCCCTTTACTTCCATCAACTATCTCATCAGTCCGGGCTGACTGCAAGGACAGTCCTTCAAGCCTTAGGGTTCATGGCATCTTGTATTCTGGTGCTTCCCAATGCCAAACTGCATATGAGGAAGCTACAATGGCATCTCAAAAATGTATGGACACAGCACTGCCAGGATCTGGACACTGTCATTCAAATAATACCTTGCATTCAGAAGGAATTTTTGTGGTGGGCTCAGGAATGTCACCTAAACAAGGGACTCTCTGTGACCCGGCCAGAGGCAAGTCAGATTTTAACGACAGATGCCTCAGACAAAGCTTGGGAGCTCATCTGAATGGAAAATGGATACAAAACAAGTGGCCTGTCAGACTACAACATCTACATATCAACATGAAGGAGATGTTAGCAGTCCAGTTTGCATTAATAGCTTTCAAGGAATTCCTTCTTCCAGGACAGGTGTTGATTCTAACAGACAACACAACTGTCATGTGGTACATCAACAAGCAAGGGGGAACGCATTCTTATCCTCTATGCAGGCAAACAATGATTTTGTGGGAGACTGCTCTCAGTTTACAGCTCAATCTTCAGGCAAGGTTTCTGCCAGGAGCACAGAACTCCTTAGCAGATGTGTTGAGCAGACAATTATGGATCCCCACGAGTGGAAATTGGATCCTCATGTATTTCAGAAATTGACAGTGTCATGGGGAACTCCAGACATAGATCTGTTCGCTTCTCCGCTAAACCATCAGCTGCCAAAGTTTTGCACAAAAAGGTTTCATCCCACAGCTTGGAAAGTGGATGCTCTTTCTTTCAATTGGAGCAATCTTCATGTGTATGCCTTTCCACCTCTGCCTCTCCTCCCAAAGGTACTTCTGAAGGTCGGACAGGACAAGCCAAGGATGATTTTAATAGCTCCAGATTGGCCTCGACAGCACTGGTACCCATTACTGAGAAGTCTAGTATGGAAGCCTCCATGGCCTTTGCCTTCGATTCCACACCTGTTGTCACAGGAGGACAGCCATTTGCTCAATGTCAAACTTCACTCTCTTCACCTAACAGCCTGGCATATTCTGTTTTGAACCACAGAGGGTCTCAACTTCCACAACAAGTTTTGAATGTGATTTTGGAAGCTAGAAGGCCTAGTACAAGGAAAGTGTACGCAGATAAATGGAAGAGATTTTTATTTTGGAGTGCAGCAAAGGATTTTGATGTTTCTGAGCCTAATTTAAGTGTGGCTCTTCAATATCTTACTGAGTTACTGGACAAAGGTTTGTCCTTCTCTTCTATTAAAGTTCATGCTGCAGCAATTTCAGCTCACTATGATTGCGACCCGCCATTGTTTTCTCATCCTTTGTTCAAGCAATTTCTTAGAGGGGCAAAGAATATAAGACCCCCACGAAGAGCTCCTACTCCTGCTTGGGATCTCAATTTTGTGTTGGAGAAACTCACTCTGCAACCTTTTGAGCCTGCAGCTACTGCTGAGTTGAAATATTTATCATGGAAGACTGCTTTTTTATTGGCCATTACCTCTGCAAGAAGGGTTTCTGAATTGCAGGCCCTTATGGCAGTTGAGTCTTTCTTGATTTTCCATAAGGATAGGGTATCATTACGTACTAATCCTTCCTTTATGCCTAAGGTGGTTTCTAGTGTGGCTTTAAACCAGACTATTCATTTGCCTACTTTTTATGCAAATCCCCAAAATAAGGGGGAAAAGATTTTGCACACTTTGGATGTACACAGGCAGTTGCGTTATTATTTGGACAGCACTAAAGGGTTCAGGCAGTCTCAGCAGTTGTTTGTTTCTTTTGCTTTGAGTTCTCAGGGCAAGCCTGTGTCAAAACAAACTATTTCTAAGTGGATTGGGTTTTGCATTGCTTTCTGTTACTCCCATCATGGCAAGGAGGTTCCAGCTGGGATTAGGCCTCATTCCACTAGGGCTACTGCCACTTCCACAGCTTTTTTGAGGGGAGTGGCAACCAAGGATATTTTGGAAGCAGCTACTTGGAGTTCTGTGCATACCTTCTCTAGGCATTATCACCTGCCACTTTACTCTAAGTCCAGGGCTGGTTTTGCCACTGCGGTTTTGCAGGGCATTTTGGCAGCTCCTGCTTCCTTATAGTTAGCCATCCTCCCTTATCTCTGCTTTGGGATTCTACCCAAGTGTAAGGACTGCAGCAATGTGAGATGAAGAACATAGTACAGTTTTGTACCTACCATAAATGTAGATGTTCGAAGATCCACATTGCTGCAGTCCAATTTACCCTCCCTCCTTCCCCTCTGTTCTTGGAGGTGGTTGTGTGGGTTGGGTTGTACATTTTGTGTGTATGGTATATATTGTACATATAGTTAGTGCATGGGTGGTTGGTTATTTGTTTGCTGTCTTTTGATTTTGACCTTTCTTTTTAAGGTCTTCTGACATCTGGGGCAAGAAAAGACTGAGGATATGACGCCGGTCATGCGCATTTGTACCCTGACGTCCTGACGTCAGTTAAATGCGCCCTGACCGACGTCAGCCTTATACTTTGATATTCGGGCCGACCGTGGATAGCGGACTACCCAAGTGTAAGGACTGCAGCAATGTGGATCTTCGAACATCTACATTTATGGTAGGTACAAAACTGTACTTTTTATGGCAGCTTTCGGAAAGGTTGCCCGCCCAGAGGACAGTGTAATGACTACCAGAAGAAAGACTTGGTCCCTCTTCAAGGGGACAGCAGTTCAATCCTTGAGTTTTTGTTTGACTTTTACACTCTGGAGACAGTGTGTGGGGGGGCATGCTGTTCTGTCCCTTCAGCTGCCCATGTTGCTAGTTGTCACACAAGAGAGATGGATGTAGACAGTGATTGCAAGAGGATATGCAGTCCCATTTCACACCCCTCCCCAGTCTCATTCTCTTCACTTACCTGATGTCCCACCCCATCAGCAGAGTGAAATGAGAAGAGATGTCTCAAAACAGCATTTATATCACATCATCAAAATTTCGAAATATCGAATCTGTTATGGTCGACACAATATCATTGATATTTTGAAACTTTCAACATAAAAAAAGAAAACAACTAAACAGTGCAAGCCCCCTTGCACCACACCCCCACTACTTAAATATACCAACTCTGAGATTGCAGTACATTGCAGTAAATGGAAATCTTCCCCTACGGAGATTTCCGTTAAAACGTTCAGTGTCTTTCACTTTCGCTGATATGGTGCCGACCATATCAGCTTTAATATTTTCAGTCTTTGACGAAGCGATGTAGACCTTTAAAACATTTAGAAAAAGGAGCCATGCAGTATATCTCACCAGATCAGAAAGGGTTAGGTTACTGCTCCATGTTCTTTATTGTTGCAAAGAAAAGAGAGGATCTCAAAACCACTGTCTAGCTGAGCTATCTAAACCATTTCATTCCTAAAGATAACTTTTGGATAGCAAATGTTCAGTCCAGTCTTTCGTGTTTGTCAGAAGGACAGTGGATTTGCTGTTTGGACCTCCAAGATGCCTACTTGCACATAAACGTAGCACAAAAGACCAGAAAACATCAGTACTTCCAGGAGGGTACCAGTCATTACCAGTTCAGAACTTAACCATTTGTTCTCACCTTAGGCATCAGGGTGTTCACTAAATACACATCCATTGCTGCAGCAAATCAAAGTTGCCAAAGAGTGAAGGAGTTTCCCTACATTGATGACTGTCCCTTGCTTACACCCTCATTTGAATAGTCTGACCTCAGTGTGGGAGTCCCTAATCACACTGTTTCATTCCTTGGGACTAAGAATAAACCTTGCAAAACAACAGCTGGAGTGATTTTGCCGGAATGCATTCACAGGCTGCAGTCTAGACATAGCTGCATGCAGAACCTCCTTTTCCATGGACAAAGGTCTTCTTCTTCTTCTTCAGAAACTAGTTTACCAAATACCTTAGTTGCAGTTTGTCCCAGTCCTGCTTTGCCAGATGGGTTTGAGACTGCTGGCAGTGATTCGTTCTTTGTTATCCTTTGCAAGATTTTGCATTAGAGTACTTCATTTGACTGTTATGTTTTGGATTCCATGACTATACACACAAAAGATTCCAAAGCTTGCAAAGGCCATCTAAAGTGGTAGTTGCACACCCCAGATCTTACTCTTGGCAACGCTTTTCTGATCCTTGCCTGTCAGCAGTGATACCTTTATTCTGTGATGGGGGTGGGCATTTTCAGAGGCAAGCTATCTAAAGTGTACAGTCACAATCAGTGGCCAGTATGCATATTAACACTAAATATGAGTCAATCCTTCTCATACACCAAGGTTTCCAGGACTTATTACCCCAAGGTGCAATAGCCATCCACATTAACAACTTGGTATTCATTTGATATATCAGCATATAGGGGGAAGCTGCTGCTACTACCACTTGGTTAAGAGGCATTGAGGGTACAAAAGCCACATTCTAGGAGAAGCCAGCTTTCCTAGTGGACAGGCTCAGATGTTGCCTTCTGATGCCACAGAAGTCATCTCAGAGTCCATCTGTAGAGTGGAAGCAGTTTTTTTGTTGGGAGAAGCTTTGTGTGACCTCTGCCTCCCTAACCAGTGCCAAGTGCAGCAATTTGTTTTCCATTAATCCTCCATCTGAGGAATGTCTCATGGATACTGTCATCCAGAAATGGCCCCCTGGACTCCTCTAATTTTCTTTCCATTTCCTCTGATTGTGATGTTTTTTCAGAAAGCCAAACCACACAAGTCCAGAATAATTTTCATAGCCTCGTTTTTACCTTGACAAATTTGGTTTCCTTTACCAAGGCCTCATTTGTTGGAGAAGCCTTACTGCCTCCAGCCCTTCAGGTCCCTACTGTCCCCTCCCTCTGGTACGTCTCACCTGGAATTTCTACTCCCTATGATGATCACTTAGTTTTTCCAGTTACAGTAATGACATGAGTCCTTATCAACCTTTGTATGGTACTCTAGGGTCTCCTTTCAGCACACAAGCCCAACATTAACAAAACTTAAAAAAGCGGGTAGACTTAGCTTCTTTCCATTTGGGCTTTCTCAAAGGGCCTATATTCTTATACTGCTCATATGCAGTTAGTATTGGACTACATGTCTCTATGTTTGATACACAGACCTCAACTATTCTTTTGTTAAAGTGCACTTTGTTCCATCAAGGCTCAGATTGTCTAAATTTAGTATATCTGAAATTGTGTTCCACAAAGACAGACTTTCCATGTGCATAGACTCTACTTTCATGGCAGTGGTAGGTGTTGAATATAACTTGCATCAAACATTTCACCTTCTAGTTTTGTCCTCTGTTATTTGAATAGATGACATTTATTTCACTGAATGGATATTCATGGACAGGTCAAGTTCTGTGCTGATATATCAATGCCACCAAGGAAGTACTGTCAGTTGATCATTAATTTTGGTGGTGTTAAAGTGTCTGTAGCCAGGTGTCTGACTGTATTTTATTTTATTAAATGTATAATAAACCTTTGTACTCTGAATGTATGGTACATTGCTATAGAGTTGTGTCTGTCTTCTAAGCTTTTTTTTCTGGAATGTAGCCTTTGATAGTATTTCTACCTTAGCTGTGTGGTCTTCACTGAATACCTTTGCAAGACACTATAAGCTGTATGTGGTCTCTAGATCCATGTTTTCCTTTGGTGCCACCAGAAACAGAGGCGTGTTTCTGTGAGGGAGACCAACCAGGATGATGAGCTTTGGGACTCTGTTCTGTAGTTAACCAGAATGGACCTCCTTGTACCAGATATGAAAGTTATGCACTTAACCATAACAATAGAGCTGGATGACCAAGTCCATCCTTGTTAACATACTCATTTAAATTTGTTATTATGGTCAGTGCATGATTTTTCTTTAATACCAATTGATCCATGCTTGAAGTAAGTACACAAGAGACATTCCTGTAGATTAGTCCTGATTGATTGATTTGTTTTCATGGCATCTAAGGACCGAGATTCCACATTTAATGAATCTTTCTTATATTTCCTTAAACTGTTATTACTTTTTCCAGTACTTTTAAGTACTCATTTAACTGTTTTTTAATCATGACCTGCAGAAAACTACTTGAACAAAATGTTGATGAGCTGCAGCAGCAGATAAGAGCTCTTCACACCAAAGAGGCACGTCTTTCAAAATCTAATACTGAACTGCAGCTTCTTCTTCAGCAACAAGAGACTCGCCTTAGAATTATGGCAGATGAAAAAGAAACTGCATCAGATGAGGTCAGTTGGAGAGTGATGCCCCAGAGAGATTGATGTATTTTCTCTTTCATTTCAGATGTTTACAGAATTCTAAGTGTAACATTATAACATTTGGATTGCCTTGTGTTAAACGTGTTAGCAGTCATCTCTCTTTGCATACTTTCATTGTTCATCCCTACCACCTGAATTGCTTGAGAGAGATCCTATGACACTATGATGACTAATTTTTCATGTAAGCTATCACTTCTTTATTAGCTTTGTATGCTGAGCAGCACCTTTTGTGATGCAGACTTTCATTTTGTGCTTCAGCCAAATCCATTCCGTGGTAGAAGGCAACTTATAGAAATTGCATTTTTTTAACCAATTTATCACAAGCCAAATTTCCTCCAAAATAGTCACAATATTCCATTACCAACAACATACATAGTATAACAAAGTCATTTCCATGGTGAGCCTTGCAGCAACTCTCCCTTCAGGAGGAAATAACACATTTTTAGTTTAAAAAAATTGTATTTATTTACTCTCTGATGAATGACTTGTCCTTGTTTTAACAACTTAAGGTAAGCACTAGTAGGCAGCACAGATACAATTTGGAGGGGGCCCTGTCAATGGCACTTTGAAAACTGGGCTTGAATTTGTGTTGTAAAAACACTGGTAGTACCCTGGATTTCCTACTGTTATTTGAATGCCAGTTTCATGAGGACTCCAGTCATCAAATTCAGCTCTCCGATGTTGAATTCCCTGCTCAGTGTATTCTATAGAAAATCACTGCTGGCAGTTTCTAATTGTGTGTCAGTATGTAGCAGCAGTGATTCCTTTATTTGGGAGTTGGTGGGCCTGCACTCCGTATTGGGGGAGGGGGGACTTCTCTCCCTTCAGAAAACATTTCTGGTTTTGTTCAGTGGGTTGAATATCAGCCAGTTTAACTTGTCTTTTTGAGTTCTAGTTGAGTTAAACTTTGGCAACAGGGGAAACTATCACACAATACATCAGATTTTTTTCTAATTTTGCAACAAAAGATCCAGTGTTGTCTTTCCCGTCTGCCTCATCTGTTGGGTATAGTGAATCCAGCCAGATCCAGTGTTAACTTTTGGACTCTTGGATCCAAGGCTCATGCTCTTCCATTATACCCATAATGCTCCTTCACACTCAGAGTTCCTTACTTGTTTGACACTCATGCTAATCAGATGTAATTTAAGTGCTCAGCTCTTTTTAGTGTTTTTGGTCAAGATAAGCAATTTCTTTTTTAACTATCTAAATTTTTTCCTTTGTTCTTTAACTTAGAGCAGTGCAGTAGCTTTCTGTCAGTAGTCTTGCCTTACGATTTACAGGCTAGTTGGCATTTCCCACCTTTCTGTGCTTCTCCCCTTTAAAAAGGCATATTCTTATATCATTAACTTTTCTAGCATAGCTATAGAGATTATTCTGTTTAGTTTTCACGTAAGGATTAGTGTTTTGTTGTTGTTATGGTAGCATGTTTAGATGTTATCTTTTATGTTTTCCCATCTTGGACTCCTGCTGGGTTGTTCCCCAGCCATGTACAACAAGGCTTCAGGATTCAAAAACTGTGTCACTTGTGGTCACAAAATCCTCTCCCTACAAGACCTACACCCTAAGTATGAGAAATGCCTTAGGGTGTCACATTTCAGTGAAGATTGCCAATTATGTTCTGCTTTTGGACCTAGTGCCCTCTCACACTTGACTAAAATTGGTGTAAAAAAGGCTTCTTCCAGCCACAGTAGTGGGAATCAGCCACTGCCTTCTTGGGCTGTCCTTCACATAGTGCCCTCTCACACTCGACTAAAATTTGTGTAAAAAGGCCTTCTTCCAGCCACAGTAGGAGGAATCAGCCTCTACCTTCTTGGGCTGCCCCTCATTGGATACGTCTAGGGAAGACAAACCCAAGGATAAGGACAAAGATAAGGATGAAGAGAGGAAGAAAGAAAAAGATAAAAAGGATAGATCTTGACAGAAGGAATCTAGGAAAAGCTCTCCAGACCCTGTGGGAGTTATGGGTCCAGCCTGATCTTTAGATCCAGTCTCCGACTCTGCCATTTCCTTTCAAAGCTAGGTTCTCTCCAGAGCCAGCCACTCTTTAGCTCTTCACGAGAAGGCTTTCCATGGGCGGAGCCTAGATGGCCAACTGAGAGCAGTGAATTTTGAGAGCTCCATAAACTAGTATAATAATATAGGAAAATATATTCTCAAGTTTAAAACGTCAGAAATCTGAAACTACTAAACTACATACATATCAATTTTGGTGGAGCTATACAAAAATTTTCCTGTCAAGTATCTTGGAGATATGTTGAGTCACTGAATATGAACAACTCAAGGAATTTTCACCCAGATGCTGCTTTGAAAAAAGAACTGCAATTGATGACATCTGCCTTACAGAAACTATCTTTGAACATGGATGGCTTTAAAAATGACTTGGAAAACCTCAAATTAAATTCTCAAAAACAGACTGATGCTCTTAAGGAACTACTACAGCAACACCATACAGAAATAACAAATATAGAGACTTCTGTAAATGACATTAAAGGGAGACTCAAAGAGGAAGAATTCCAAAAAGAATTTCTGCTTAAATAGAATATATGGCTGCTTAACAAAATAGATAAGTTAGAAAACAGGGAAAGGATCTCTGGTCTGCCTGAAAACACTGAAGGTGAAGACATTATTTAATTCTTAACCTGGATTTCTGAATTTTTAGACTTGAAAGAGGGACTTTCATTTGGAATTGAAAGGGCGCCTAGAGCACTGAGGAAACCTGCTTCTAACTCAACAAATACTCCACCTAGATCCATAGTTATAAAATTTCTTTCATTTCTGGACAAGGAACTAATATTAAAATCTGCTTGGAGAAAATTACCCTTAACATACAATCAAAGCCTGATAAGGTTTGACAATGATTATTCTTTCAGAATACTAGAACAAAGGAAAAAAGTCTGGCCAATAATAAAACTGTTGAAACAAAACAAAATTAAAGCACAGCTGGCCTTTCCAGCCAAGATAAAAATACTTTTTGCCAATGAGATGAGAACCTTTAATGACTTAGAAGAAGCTACTATATTCATCAAAAACAACCCAGTGTCTATCCCAGAAGAAATGGAATGGATGGCTCCTACTCTTAAAAGAATAAAAGAAACAAATCCTTGGGCTGATGCTAGAAAGAAGAAACAAAAAACTGATTCCAAGATAGCTGTCCCAAAAAACTAGTTCTTACAACTACATCTCTTAAAGTATCAACTGATATGGTACATCACGTGTCATCTGTTTTTATTTAAAAAAAGGAGGGTTTCTTAAACAACTGAGAAATAGTAATGATTTATTCAGAATGTTCAGAGTCCAATAATTCTTCACAAACAAAAGTAGGTCAAGATGGGTTACTATTTACATTATATATAAGCCAAACAAAGCAACATATACATAGAAGTTTCTATTCCCCTACTTGAACTCAGTGAATACTTATCTTGTTCATTTTTCATTTATTTTACTTATACTTTAAGTAATTAATTAACTAATTCAGCAAGGTACGATTCATCAGAGGTCAGACTCAAATGTAACAAATTAACATCTTATATGCTGGCAGTAACAGTAGAGTGCTCTGAAAAAAATGCTGTCATGGTGACTAATGCCTTCTTCAGTTGAAGTATAATTTAGAAATATCATGTATATCCTGGTTAAATAATAGTAGCAAGCTCTTAGTACAAATGTCATCATTATTCTGTCTGTATATAGTTAATATCAATTATGGCAGGTATCACAGCTACGAGTGCTGTTTGATCGATCCTGATATGGTGTGCATGGATGCAGCTGTGTCTGGCAACTAGTACAAATGTCATTATTATTCTGTCGAAATATAGTTAACATCAATTATAGTAGGTATCATAGCCTCGAGTGCTGTTTGATCAATCCTGATATGGTGTGCGTGGATGCAGCCGTGTCTGGCAGCTAGTACAAATGTCATTATTATTCTGTCTTAACATAGTTAATATCAATTATGGCAGGTATCATAGCTTCGAGTGCTGTTTGATTAAGCCTGACATGGTGTGTGAGGATGCAGCTGTGTCTAGCAGTTGTATGTTGCCATTTTTGTCTCCGGGAAGCTGTGGGTTGCTGCTTGTGATCGAGGTTTACCGATGCTTGTGTATTAGGAAGAGACATTTGGTGTTTTAGCCTGGGTCCAGGGGAAGGGGGTGGATAAAACTGTGATTTTGGATATTTTGGATGAGAATAGTTTGTTTATACATCTGTTGAGTGAGAGGTGGGAAGGCTGGAAAGAATGTGTTATCTCTTGTGGCGGCTTGTTGGGAGTTTTTTTTTTTTTTTTTTATCTGTTTGCTCTCCATTCTTTTCCTGGTAGCTGCCTCACTCCCAGGTTGCTATGGTAACGGAGACAGAGTGACAGTAATGCTGAAAGGCTCTGAGGAGCCTCCGAGATGATTCTCGGCAATGAAGTTTTTGGTTTTAAATATATATATATATATATATATATATATATATATATATATATATATATATAATAAAAGGGCTATTTTAAACCACATGTACACATATTGATGGTCTCCCAGCACTTCGTTTAGCTCAGTAAGTTGATTCTGGATAAAAAAAATTAAAAAAAATAATTGCAATTTTATATTTAAAATGTACTTTGTTCCAAACACACTACAGACTTACATAAGAGTGGAAGTCTGAATTATTGTGAAAGACTAAAAGCACTTGGTCTTGTATAGTACCCTTTGCAGTGCTCTGGGAGGTGAGCTTGCTCAGACATGTTGGGCATATGAGGATAGCAGATTCTAGGGGTGTTTGGGGTTGCCAGGAAGTGCCAGAGAGTCATTAGATTTCCTTTGTGGAAATATCTGTGGGAATGGAAGGTGTGTTGAGTGGTTCACTAGCAGAGTGGTCACTGCATGGAACAGGACAAATATTGGTTTGGATATTTTAAGAACAGCCTGGAAACACACCACATGAACTAGTGAATGGTATTCTGGCAAAACTGGATGGGCATTGTTGCCCGCGCTTGAAGAACTAATATGTGTGTATGTAAGGATGGAAATATACCTATAACAAATAAGAAACTAGAAGGGTCTCATAATTTAAATTCTATGGACTGTGTAAACATACTTGGAAGGAGCTAATAATAAGAATAAGCATTACAGCTTGTGGTCTCTCAAATAACTAACCAACAGCCAAAAAAAAAAAACACAATTGTTACGTAAGTATGATTTTAGTAAATCTAGACATAAAATATATAATCGCCATATAAGATGAAACCGTCTGCTGAATTTAGATATTAAAGACAGATTTTTAATAACATGGGCTTGTGTATAATAACACTACTGTCTTAACTTGTCATAAAAGACATACACTAAATTGAACATCAAGGGGAAGCATGATGATTTTCTTATATAAGCAAATATGCATAACAAGTCATATAATTGCTTTAACTTGAATTGTTGTTTTGTAACTCATCTTGACCATATATAATACTTAAGCGGTTTCCAAGATAACTAATGTTTTATACATGACATCAAACTGACAAAGTTGTTTAAGGTAAACAACAGAAGCCTGAACTAGGAATGTCAACGAATGTAACAATCACATTCTGAACAAATAGTATTAAATTGACAATAATCACTCAGTTTGACCTTTGCTAATTATACAAAATAGAATGTTGCCATTTAAATCTGAACACTTTCAGTATATGCCACAAAATGGCAATTTATAAATATGGAAAGGGAATTTGTAATCATTAATAACACTAGGTGAATTTTATTGTTTTTAACCTATAATTTCACTCATTTTATAATAAGAAATGACATATGAAAATTCTTATGTGTAGGAAATGGGGGAAAGAGGGATGCACTGATAATTAAAATGCACTAACTTTCATCAGTGTTCACATAAAACAAACTTGATGCTTTAAGTAAATTAGCAACAAAGTGATTACTTAAATGCTGGCAAACAATGAAATATATATTCTGATATATCCAGGAAAATACATTGTATTATAAACATTGGGTATAAATATTATCACCATCTATTTATATTAAGTAATACGTTTTGAAAGACTTCATCAATAAGGGTGAATATGTTAAATAACTGTGTGTTATAATCTTTTACTGAGGTTTTATATATGATACATCCTACTTTACTATGATTGAATTGCTTGTCATGTATCTTTCATGTAAATATTAATTGCTTATACAATAAGTAGACATTTATATTGTATTAGATTCCTGTCTAATCTACAATAGTACTATATTTGTTCAAAATAATATAAATATTGCTTATTCCTATTACAAATATTCTCCATATGATTCAATTTATGGAGCTCAGATGTTCTGGATTGTCAGGGTATGAGTGATAATCTGATGGATTTAGGTTTATCCATCAGATTATGAATGATTTTCATTCCATGGCTAGTGCAGATCTTAGTTTTGTTAACATTTATTAATTTAAATTTATTTCACAAAAATGTTTTTAGTATGCCTGACCAAAACATTACTTTATTGGTAAACACTCAAAGTGTAAAACTGAATTTTTCCTTTAAAAGCTCAAACATGTTGTTTAATAGTCACAATAAAACAAAAAATACATAGTCTAAATAAAAAAAGATGGATTTAACTTTATTATCTTTAAATACCAATGGCTTAAACAATCCTAGCAAGAGATCAAATCTACTGAAATATTTAAAACTGAACAAAGCACAAGTTGTTCTCCTTCAAGAAACTCATTTCAAAACAAATGACAATTGCAAATGGAATCCTAAGGAATATATGATGTTGGCGCAATCCACTTATAAGGCAAAGACAAAAGGAGTAACAATTTTATGGAAAACAAATGTGATTAACCCAGAAATCATTTATAAGTATGAAGATAAAGAAGGCCTTATGGCATTAGTAATAGTTAAAATATAATAGAATATGGACCCTAGCTAATCTATACTGGTTCCCAGGCATTGGAACAGGAACTGTTAAAAAATGCTTGGATTTCATTTCCAATAATTATAAAGGCAACTTAATATTAGGAGGAGATTTTAACTGTATATTTGATGTTTCTGAAACTACAAATAAAAGACCACTGTGTACATCTGTTGTATCAAAAGCTTTAAACAAGTGGGTAGAATTATTTCATCTTGTAGATACTTTCAAATTTAAAGAAGATAAATCTTTGTTGTTTTCCCATCAAGATCACAGATTTGGTACCCAAACTAGAATAGATAAAATATTTGCTTTCCATGACTTACACTCTAAAATCATTAATTTCTCAATCACTTCATGCCCCCTTTTCAGATCACAATTCATTGATACTAAAACTTCAAAATGGGTACAAACCATTAATATTTAACTCCAGAATTCCAGCATATATAACTACAATTAAAGAGTTCAAACCCTGGTTATCTGAATTACAGTTCTTCTTAGATATTAATTACATCACAGAGATAAATAAAATAATGATATGGGACTCCTTAAAAGCTTGCATATATGGTAAAACCCTAACTTGGTATAAAAAAATCAGAGAATGGGATTCTGAATTATTAGATCTACAATCCAAACTTTTGTCAGTAAAAGCTGAAAAAATCAAAATCATTTTAAGATTAAAAAGAAACATGCATTAAACAATAAATACAATGAAATTATAACACATAAAACTAGTTTAGCTTTAGAAAAACTAAAAATTAATACATTGGCCCCTTCTCCCAATTATCTACATAATTTATCCACAAGAATTAAAGTACAATCAAAAGCTAATAACATTAAAAGTATATTCCATATAAAGAAAGGGAAAAATGTCTCGGATACAGGTGACATTCATGATGCCTATAGAAATCACTATATAAAACATTTCCAAAAAGAAAATCTACATATCGATCAATTAAATCTAGATGAAAAATGTTCTAATATAAAAAATGCCAGAAACATTAAAACTAGATCTGCAAGCCCCCATATCCTACAAAGAAATTACAGATACAGTAAAAGAGGGTAAAAATAATAAAGCTCCAGGTATATAGATAGCATAATTATGGAAATATATAAACGTTTTCCTTCATTGATACTGTCCCTCTTCCATAAAACTCTATTAGAAATTCAGTCACAAGCTGTAATACCACCCTCTTGGAGATATTCCTTAATCACACCAATCCTAAAGGAAAACAAATCCCCAAACCTCTTTACCTCATATAGACCTATATCATTATTAAATAATGACTTCTAAGATATTTATGACAATATTAACTAACATAATGAAAATGCCACTATCCAAAACAATAAATAATGATCAAACTGGATTTATATATCATAGACACCTGCATGACAATATTAAAATGATAATTTCTGTTATAGATTATGTTAATAAAGAAAATAAACACTCATAATTGGCTTAGATATAGAGAAAGCCTTTGATTCCCTAAATTGGGACTATTTATTTAAAATCCTAATGCTATTTGAATTTCCTGCATCCTTTGTTCATCTCCTAAAGACTATATATTCAACTAATTTAGCGTATGTCAAGTTAGGTCCTTTTACTTCTGACTCTATGCATATAACAAAAGGCACTAAACAAGGATGTCCCATGTCACTGATTCTATTTGCTCTGGCTTTTGAAATATTGGCAGATTCAATTCGTAACAATATAAAAATGAAAGGAATAGATGTTTAGGAACGATACAATTCTGAAGTAATGCTATTTGCTGATGACATATTACTAACATTATCGAATACAAAAGAGACAGAAGAATTAGATATAGTAATTGACAAATTTCACATGACTTCAGGGCTCCATTTTAATAAATCAAAATCAACATTTTTATTTTTAAATAAAAGAAAGAACTGCAGACTAAGGGGGATCACATTATATGGAAAAAAGAATCTACCTTAAAATATCTAGGAATTGAGTTATGCAAGGATAATAATGAATTAGTCTCAAACTACAGTAATATTAACACAATTAAAATCTCTGTGGAAAAATGGAACAAAATAATATTAACATTTGAAGATAGACTATAGTTAATAAAAATGGCTTTACTGCCCAAGATCCTATATATAGCCTTGGCAATACAACAGATAGGAATATGCTTAAAGAAATACATTCATGCCTAATAACATTTTTATGGTTTCCCAAAAGAAACAGAATAGCTTTAATACATCATATCAGACCATGGAAACAAAGAGGATTAAACTTTCCTGATACAGAAACATATGTAAAAGTATCACTCTCATATTGGATAAGTCCAAATTACTCTGCAAATTGGAAAGAATTACTAACTGTAATATCAGTAAATAAATTTGATTTGCAAACAAAATTTCAAATAGATAAAAATAGTTTGCCATGGCACATATGTATTAGTATGCAATATAACATAACTAAACCCACTAAAACTCGTATGATTAATTATTACATTGACTCATTTAGGAAAATAATTAATGCAAATATAGATTTAAAAATCTGGTTTGATCTTTTAACACCATTTATAGTCACAAATAACTTTCCACATAAAATATATATAGAAATTTTTAATTCCTGGGAACAGAAAGGATTTGTTTGTTAGTTTCAATGTATCAAAGAACTAAAAGTTTTAGGTATGCAAGTAATTAAAACAACATACAAAATTCCACAACAGGACTGGCTAACTTTACAGAGTATTCTGTCATATTCACAAGATTTAAGTAGAATAATTAACCATTCTTCATTTAAAGAAATACATATATGAAATCATATATAATAACTTTGAAATGGGAAACAGTATTTCAAAATTTTACAAAACATTGATAAACTGTAAAACAGTACCCAAAATCTCATATTGGAAATATATAACAAAAAGACACTCAGTACAGTTAATTGAAGATATTAAAACAAATATTTTACTATCGATAAAATATACATCCTTTACACAATACTGGAAAGTTTTAAATTGAAAATGCTTGCACAGAGCATTCTTAATCCCTGACAGAATCAGTAAACTTAGTTCTTTCATAAAAGGAATATGCTGGAGATGTGAGCAAGTACACAATGCAGATTGGAACCACATTTTTTTTGATTGTGTTAAAATTAAGCCATTTTGGAATGGTATTATTTAATGAATCATTTTATTTAACTAAAGCTCTTGCATTGTTAAATGTGAACGAAGGTCCTCATTTGAATAGGTCAAACATGTACCTAGTATGGACTATTCTTGCAATTTCAAGGAAGTGTATAACCAGAATATGGAATACAAACACAATACCAACTTTGGAAGACTTCTACAGCCTACTGAAGACCACAGCGTTACTGGAAATTAAAATTAAATAACTAGGAATTTATCCACAGCCATTTATCAACAACCTTTGGGGAAAAGTCTTATTGTTGATTGACACTATACAATAATTGATCAGACACTCTGATAATGGATGTGGCATGCTTATAAAGAAATTGTATACATTAATATCTGTTATAGTGTCAGGCTAATGTAAATAGTGTACGTAGTTATTTAAGATGTTATGTATAAATACTATGGAATTCATTCAAATGTATTTGAAAAATAAAAAAAAAATTTTGAGGAAAAAAAAAAAGAGGCGGCTTTCCACTGGTCCTTCAGGCCCCTATTGATAGCTTCCTTGCCCAAGTTAATATGGTCATCAAGGGACTTGTCTGAAGCAGATTTGGACAGTATGATGTGAATGTTCTTCAGGACTCAGATTCAGATGGGGGTCCTCTTAGCACCTTCCACTCCGGGTGTGCTGGGACCTGCCCCTACCATCCCTCATCTGGTTTCTTCTTCATCATTCCAGTCTTTGGGTCTGGTGGTCTTGGAACCAAGCATTCCCCACAGGATGCATGTGGCAGGGCTGATAGTCTGGTCACCTTCAGCTTCAACAGATATCCCTTACAAACTCAAGGGGTTCCAGAGCTGAGAGATCAGCATCAGTACATAGCGGTCAGGATTGAATCCTAAGGCTTTCAGATCTTTCTTTTCCTCTTGATGCGTTGGCAGTGGACAACTTGGCACTGGTGTTTGTTTACAACCAAGTTGGGCTGACTCTCGAGGGGGTACTTTGTCAGGTTACTTGGGACCAAAGAAGACTTCTTTGGGAATTGTTTCTGAGTCAACTTTTAAAGTGTTTGAAAGTGTTCTGTCCAGGTCCACAGAAGAGATATCTCATTCACGCTTAGATCTGTAGCAGTCCTTCTGACATCTATGGCTCTTCTTTCACTTCATCTTGTCCCACAGTGACAGCCAGCATCATTAGGCCTTAACATGGCTTGTGAGGGGAGTTCCAGTTCTGCTTCCGAGACTTCACCACACTCTCCCATCGTGGAAGAGTAAAAGAAATACTCATGTAAAAAGGGACATCTAGACTCCCCTCAGGAGTCTGTCACTGAAGATACCAATTTCAAGGAAGGGGAGGGTTCCCCCAGAAGATGTTTCATTTGGGGTCATTCTAGAATTACTTCAACAACTGGTTTAATGGTGCACTGATGCCCTCTGCCAGGAGGAATTTGTATTTCTCAAGGCCCTCAGAGCTGTCCCATCTACTTCCTGGATGGTCCTCCCAGCTGTTGAACTTATTGACCTAGTTTTGCAGGGTGCATGGAAGTAGACAGACATAGTGTCGGCCATTCCCCCCAAGCTTGACAAAATCTTGTTATCCTCATGATATAGACCACACTGAAGCAAGGAGCCCACAGTAGATGCCATTATGGTGGCAGTGGCCATGAAGAAAGAGATTTTAGGAAAGCTGTTCTATCTATCCCCTAATAGGGAGTCCAGGGTTTTGATCAGATTTGGAAAGAGGACTTATGCTTCAGTGCCATTCACATTATGTGCACTGAAGTACCTAGCACTCTACAAAAAGTTTCAGAGAGATTTGAGAAAAGAACTGTCCAAATCCTTTACAGGAGCCAAAACCGCAGAGTCCCACAAGACAAGTGGATTCACAGTTGACAACCCTTCATTGTATTTTCCAATGCGTCCATGCACATTTTTCTGAAGGTGTAGGTACCACCATTGCTCTATGTCAACATACCTGGTCCATCCCTGAGATTTCATGGAGAACATCAAGGAGTCCTTTTTGAATGCTTTTTTTGTTGGGTCCACACTCTTTGGGCCCAAAGACACACTGACTAGAAGTGAACAAGATGACAAACCCCCTTCTGCTGTTAATATTCATTTCTCCACCCCCAAAGGAAATTCTCCCAGAACCAAAAGGGTGTTAAGAGACTATGGTTTTGAAGGTCTTGGGGTTTTGTTTGTGACACTTCTAGAGATAGGCACCTGCAATTGCAGAGGGGAGGGACCAGAAGCAAGGGATGTCATCACTGTGGCAGAAGCATTCTGCAAAAACCAAAGTTTTCATGGCCCCTTCGCCGACAAACCCTTTCAGCACTCCTGAACTTTTGCCCGATTGCCACACTCTGATGGTATTCGGGGGGCACTTGTCACTGCACACTTAAGCTTGGTAAGCCATCACTCAAGATTTTTGGCTGCAGACAATAATATTCACCCCGTTTGTCAGCCAAAAAAGATACAAAGTAAGCTTCCCAGTGTTCCACCCTGTTTGAAGAAGGCAGCAGCAACACAAAAATTGCAAAGCTGCTAGACAAGTCAGTCATCCAGGAAGTCCTGCTAGACTACCAAGAGTCTTGAGTCTACTTGAGATTCGTTTTGGTTTTGAAGAAAAACTGGAACTCTAGGCTCATTTTGGACTGCCATCACTTGAACCAGTTTGTGAAACATACAGATTTGTGGATGGTCACAATTCAGTCTGTATTACCTCTTTTTTTAAACACCTCAGGCTTACTTAGGCCCTTGGGCCGATAGCCTAGTACCTACCTATGAACCTATATGTCAAGCAAAGTTCCTCATTAGCACTCTTCAAGAAAAATCTTGATGAGTGGATGGGAAATAGGAAATACACCCCAGGGATAATTTCTGTGGCTCTGCTCGACAGGGGCACAGGAAATTAACTTTCTTGGGTGGATTAAGCCAAGGAACCTTGTTGGTTAGGCTTACTTAGGCCCTTGGGCCAGTAGCCTAGTACCTACCTATGAACCTTTATTGAATTATTTATTTTTATTTATTTAACATTTGTTAACTGGGAAAGTCCGACTTGGAACAAGCCAATTTTCAGCAGAGGCCTGGGGAGAAATGCTCCAGAAGCATATCTTTGTAATGTGGGAGGAAACCGGAGCACCCAAAGGAAACCCACACGAATGCAGGTAGGACATGCAGACTCCGGACAGAAGGCACCCCCGCTGAGAATCGGACCGGAGAACCTCTTGCTGTGAGGCAACAACTCTACCGCTGCACCACTGTGCTGTCTTATCACTTAAGACATAGGCAAACATGCATTTATGTAAAAGAAAACAAACCATGTTAATGTATTTTTAGTTTATCATATTGATCATTGCTATAGTAGCCTTAGCAATATGGGTTATAGCCTGCCAAGGATATAACAGCTGCCCAGCTTCCAAAGCTTTAGGGCATCTTCCACATCCCCCAAACTGTCAGACAGCTCAAGTTGAGCTGACTAAAATATATGTTTGGGCATGAAGCCCTTTAGAGCCTTACTGCCACCAAAGAGTATGCTCCTGTAAGGTTTTTGAGGATTGACTGTCGACTTGTGTTTCTTTGCTAAGCAGATAAGTTCCTTTTGGGGGGAAAAACTTCCATTTTCTTATTTTGTTGATGTTTTATTACTTTCATCTTCAGGAAAGTTATTTTAAAGCTAGGGTTGTTTTTTTTTTAAACAGACTGCCTTGAGACTGTAACATACTTTTAAACAGAGCACTTGTCTTTTCCTGTCAGTTTAAATGTAATGTAAAGCAACTGAAAAAAATGTTGTGTGTGGAGAAATTCTGTTTAGTTTTCTTTTGAGAGGCTAGCAGAGTGTTTTAAATTACTTCTTACTCTGACTTTTTCTGTCAAATAAGTACATTTTTTGGACTGGTAGTGTTTGTTGGCAATTGCTGTTTGTCAGCCCTGGGAAAGAGACACCATTTTTGGCTTGGCCATGGAACAGACTACCAGTCCTATGGTCTGTCCCTCCAACCGAAAAAGAAAAAAAATTAACCGAGTAGCCTTTACCACCACAGCAGGCTAGCAATTTGCCTCAACCACAAGTGGGTGACTCTGCTGTGGACATTTGTTTTGTACCTCAAGCTACTGTTCCTTTACCCCAGAACGCTCTGGTGTAGCATTTTCAGTCACTGTGGACTGGGTGTTAACCACATCCTCTACAACTGTTGGGGTCCCCTCAGTGAACAATGGTGAGCCACTCTAGTTGGTTCTAGGAATCAGAACGGTTTTCTTGTTGTGCCAGAATGCTGTGGCCATCCCAAGGGAAGCAGCTGCTACCATTAATAACATGGTTGGCCCCATTTTTCCTGTCAAAAAGAAGCAGAAAACCAAACTTGTATATACTCCTCCTCAAATTTCTTTGGATAAGAGTAGTTTATGGGATATGGCTCAGGGTTTAATTCAGAATGTTGATCCTTCTTGCAAAGTAGTTTCTGGTAAAAGGAAGAAGGGGTGCTTCTTTTCCTGAAAAAAAATCACGATTCTGAATCTGAACAGGAAGATGCAGGCACAGATACAACTGTTTTTCCCTCAGATTCTGATTCAGATTCAGATTCTGAGGAAAGCTCACTTTCTGATTCTTCCCATGGGTGTTTCTCTTTCTGTGAGGCTGTTGCTAGAATGTGTCAGTGTTTTCAGTAGGAGAACAATGAGTTTTCCTTAGTCCCTCAGAAAATATTATGAGTTGTTGCAGAAGGATTTTCTAGAACCTACACCCATTCCTCCTGTTCTGTCTGCTTTAGAGGATGTGTGTGCTACTGCCTGCAGTTTTCCTGAAACTCAGTCAGCTGCCCTAAAAAGGCAGTTATGATGCATTTTCTTAGTCTTTTAAATTCGTATGCACTATTCCCAAACCTGCTGTAGATTTTTTTAAACACCTTTATTAAATTATCACTGAAGACATAGGCAAACATACATATCTGCTGACCTTACAAGACCCAAACAAAGTGAAAGTTTTGAAACATGAGGAGACTAAATCTAAGATGACTTCCCTTCTTAGTTTAGCAGAAGCATATTGGCGTCAAGCAGGAATGAAAATCAAACCAGAAGTAGATAAAATTCAGGCAGCAACTGAATGTGCCAAAAAACAAAAGAAAGAATATAAGGTGAAGGATCAGATGAAAAGGCAAGAAATGTGGAAAATGCATAAATACAGTTGCAAGTATAGAAAACTCCTGAAACAACCTCATGTTGATTAGATTTGAATGCAGGAATGGTTAAGGAGAGGCGAATTCATACCAAAAGATGAAAGGTTAATAATGGCGGCCCAGGATAGTGGACTTATATTCATGTTAGTTTACAGAGTCCACTGAACATGTCAGACAAATGTCGGTTTTGTAAAACAGAACTGGAAATAGTTGCACACCTTATTGCTGGTTGTGACATACCAATGGCAAAAGGACTGTATACTGAAAGGCATAATAATGTGGCAAGACTGTTGCACTGGAGATTGTGCAAACAAAAAACACTGGAAACCTAAGGCACAAAGCATCATAGAAAGTGATGAAGTGTGTATCACATGGGATCACCCATTACCAACAGTTCAAAAAATAGATGCGAGTAAACCAGATATAGTGGTCCACAAAAGAAGACAAAAGTAGCACCAATCATTGAAATCACTACACCCAGTGACTGCAGTATCTTGCATACGGAGAGAGACAAATTCATAAACTATCAGGATTTGCAGGCAGAAATGAGAGCAATCTGGAAGAAAGATACCCAGACAGTTCCAATTGTAGTAGGAGCAACAGCTGCTATAAAAAAGGATCTACAGTCGTATTCAGATATATTACCGATACATGTAACTCTCTAGGAATTACAGAAGGAGTCATTAGTGGGCATATTGCGAGTGCTGCGAAGAGCATTTTTGGCTGACATCAAAGATTGAAACAATACTAATTTCATGAAGTTTAATCATACTTTGACTTAGGAATGTGGTCCATTCCCATCATGGTATTAGAAGCCCAAAAGATCTGGAGAAATTAAAAAGACAGACAAGAAATATAAACCATTTTAACATTTTTCCATTTAAATACAATATATATATATATATATATCACATATCTTTTCTTTGCTAGTATAATTAGTCCAACATTACAAAAAATAATGAATTCCTGAATTCCCTTATACCTCACTCCTTCTCCTCTCATGAACATTATTATGCATATATTATTCACACAGTTTTCATTTACTTCTATGTAATTTGATCCTTCCCTTTGCTAAAGATCCCTCTTTCAGTTCTTGCCCTTTTGAAGTTATCTGATGCCTTTTTGTGGGATAGTTTTCTCCTTCAACACCCTTTAAGGAACCCTGTTCCAACTTGGGATATGACAGACCCTAACTAAGCCCCACATTGAGCCTGCAGCTGTGGTGGAACTGAAGTTTCTGTCTTGAAAACAGTTCATTCATTCTTCAGCTGATGGGTTCAGATCCAAGACTTGGATCCAACTCATCTGCTCCTAACAGATCGTCTGATTCAAGAACTGTTTCACTCCTCCCTTTACTCATAATGCCTCACCAACCTAACATACCTCAGATCTCATTTGCCACCATTCAGCTTCAGATATGGATCCTATTGCTCATGAGTTTTGGAGATTTATAAAGCCTTTTTGTGAGTTTTTGTCTCATATTTTTTATTATATATTTTTTAATTCTCCTTCCTTCCATCTTTAATCTTTTTAGTTAGTTTCCGTATTCCTTTTAGCTACCGTTTCTCGGTACATACTTAAAGTACCATCGTAGGTAGTTTTTCCCTTTTGACTACTAATTTGAGTACTTCTTTTCTACTGTTGTTGGTAGTTTCTTGCTAACTTCTTTCCTTTTTTCTGTCACTTAAAAAAAGGCTTTTCTCTCTTTAGTGGTTTTAGGTATTTTTCTACTTGCACTACAATGGCTGACAAGCCAACTGGGTTTAAAAAGTGTATTGCCTGTGGGCATAAGCTTCCCAACTCAGATGCCCACAGAGAATGCTTGTATTGTTTAGGCCCTGCATACTTGGATGCGGCTTGTTCAGTCTGCTCTGGATTTAACTGGAAAACCTTAACTGATTGGAGGAATGTTCCTTCTTCTTGTACTACTTCAGCTGATGGGGCTCAAACCCCCACCAAAAAGCTCGGCAAGGGTAAGTCAGATTTAGCTACCAGGGAAAAGGAGTCCTGTAAGAGGTCTCTGGACCATTCTTCCTCATTGGCTCCTTCATTGGAGCCTCCTTCCTAGAAGCATAAGAAGTTAGATCCTTCCACTTCAGATCCAACTGTTTTAAAACCTAGATCTCCTCGGAACTGTACCCGTTTGCTTCTGTCAGATCCAGTTTCATCATGGCTTCACCTGTCCTTTCTGGGAGGTTTTCCATGTAGGCACTCTAGACATCTGTCCACCACATCATCTCTTAGATCTTCCAGAAGCTTATCAAAAAACGATGTGGATAAAATGATGAGGAAGTTTCTCAGAGTGCAGCTCCAAATGGGGGACTCCCAGCTTTGACTTCCACCGGATCCCCTAGCTGTCCTATTTCCACTTCCTCCTTGGTATCTCCTTCTCCAGTCTGATCCACTGTTTCAGAGCCCTCAGATCCGAAGACAGCAGGTTCTAAAGCTTTAGAGGTTTCCATGAGTTGACCAACTCCTAGCCTTTTGGAGCCGAATCTTTGGTGCCAGGTCCAGGGGGTTGGAATTGACACTGAAGCTTTTGAAGATATCTTTCCCCCTTGGGGCTTTGGTGCTGGACAGTTTGGATCCAACTCCCTCCTTAGGTGGAGTGCTGGTGGGGTTGCAGGAGCTGAAGGTTTGAGAACTTCTGGCTCTTTTGCCGTCAACTTCTGTCTTCCCTATGCATTCTGCTTTTGAGGTTGAGGAAAGGGCTTTCTCTTTGTCCAGAGAAGGGACATCCCTGCCCCCCTTGGATTAGATCTCGTTGCCTCATCCAGTTCTATACTCTGAGCCTTGTCTGTGCATTCTTTTGGGACAGCCAGTCTGAACTAGTCTCGAGTCAGTCTGTCAGGACATTGTCATCTCTTCTGATACTTCTTCAGAACACCCTACTGAGGAAGTCCCTCAGAAGCAGAAGTGTAAGAGGAGACACTTAGATTCCTGTCAGGAATAGCTCACGGAGGACACCGATTTTGATGAGGAGAATGGGTCTGTCATATCTTCACCTGAAGATGTCTCCTTTGGAGACATCCTGGAGCTCCTTAAACAAAAAGATGGCTGGTCTTCGACACCCCCTCTGAGGAGGAATCTGTCTTCCTCGATGCTTTTGGGTCTCACCTGTCAACTTATTGGGTGACTCCACCAGCTGACAAGATCATAGATCTTGTTTCTCACTGGGTATGGAAGGCATCAGATACTGTAGTGCCGATTCCAAAAACACCAGACAAAATTCTAGCCCCCTCCCAGGACCGGGCAAACTGGAGCAAGGGAGTCCCAATTGATTTCATGGTTGTGGCTGCAGCCACAAGGAAAGAATTCGCAAAACAGAGTTCCTCTGTCCATCCCCCTAACAGAGAGTCTAGGGCCTTAGACAAATTTGGAAAGTGCGTGTACACTTCAGCAAGCTTTGCCCTCTTTCGCTAAGTTATCTGGCACATTTTGCGAGATTACAAAAGAGATCTGACCAAGGAGCTTGCCAAATCTCTATCTGGCTCCATGTCTACTGAGAATGAAAATAGAATCTCCTTGAAACTGACCTCCCTCCATTCTATTTCAAATGCATCCTTGAAGTTGGTCTTCCAAGCAGCGGAAGGTACCTTATGGGTGGCGGGTTCAGGCATAGCCATTAGGAGACATGCCTTTATGCACCTATGTGATTTTGTGGAGTCCTTTAAATCTTCATTCATCAATGCGCCTTTTGATGGATCTTCCTTGTTTAACCCCAAGGTAAAGGACACATTCTCCAGGTGTGAGCAAGAGAGAAGGACCCTGTCTGCCATGGGTGTACATTTTTCAACCCCTCAAATACCTTTCTCGATGAATCAAGGAGGTAGAAAAATTTGGGGTTACAAAAACCCAGTGTCCATTCCAAGATTCATGTGGGGATAGTTCCCCCAGAGGCAGAGGAGGGAACTCAAATGGAAGACACCATCCTTGCAGCAGAGGTGGCCCATAGAACCAGGGCTACAGGGATTCCTTCCCAGATAAGCCCTGTCAGTGCGCCTGAAAGGAGGCCCGGCTGTTTCCCTCTGGAGGTAGTCAGGGGACATTTGTCTCTGCACCAGAGAGCCTGGCTGTCTGTAACAAAGGATTCCTGGGTGCAGAGAATAATTTCCAGAGGTTATACTATATCATTTTCCCCACCCCCACAACCACTGTGAAAAAGATCCCCGAAATTCCTCCCAGTCAGAAGGAAGCAGTGACTCTAGAAATAAAAACACTGCCAGAAAAAGAGAGTCATCCAAAGGATCCAGAACGTACTCAAGATGATCTTGGTGCCAAAAACTAGGGGACTTGAGACAATTTCTGGATCTCAGCAAATTAAATCAGTTTTTACAATGTTCAAAGTTTTGGCTGATCATAGGTCATTTTGCCTCTGCTGTGAAGGAATGATTGGATGCACTCAGTAGATTTTCATGATCTTTACTATCTCATCAAAATGAACAGGCACTTCAGAAAATGTCTGCGCTTCCGGCTTGGAGCCAATCATTACCATTTCAGGGCACTGCACTTTGGTCTTACCACAGCCTGCAGGGTATTCATAAAATGCATGGCAGCGGTAGCAGCTCACTTGAGACTGCTGGGGTTCTAGGTAGTTCCATATCACGATGACTGGCTCCTAACTGCCCTAACCAGGCATCGACGTCTACAGACCAGGAACTATTTGCTGCAGTTGTGCCTTCATCTAGGAATTGCAGTCAATTACAACAAATCACAACTCACACTGATGCAGAGTCTGGAGTTCATAGGTGCTCATCTGGGCACAATCAGTCACATACCTTCTCTTCCCTCTACTCAAATACAGATGCTGAGGTCCCAAGTTAAGAAAGTGATACAAAGTTCTTCTCTTCCAGCTAGATTAATCTTACAAGGCCTAGGATCCATGGCAGCCGCTGTCACCCTCATTCCTCTGGCCAGGTTTCATATGGGAATTCTTCAGTGAACACTTTCAGTCCAGTGATCCATTCTTCAACATTCATTAACCACTCCAGCCAAGATCACACAAGCATGCAAAAGTTATCTTCTTTGGTGGATTCATTCAAATGAGCTCTCAGAAGGCTGTCCATTTGTTCTTCCCATACCCATGGCCACGGTGACCACTGACATATCCCAACTGGGATGGGGGGGCCTGTGCTTGGAAGGACAGTCCAAGTTACATGGTCCACGGAAGAGGCCCAGATGCATATCAGTGCCCTGGAAATGAGGGAAGTCCCCCTGTCATTGCAGGCCTTTCAAGACATTCTTCTATCCGGGACATTTGCCATTTAGACAAACAATGTCAGTGCTCTGGTATGTCTACAAACAGGGAGGAACCAGGTCTTACCCACTCTATCAAGAAGCAGTGAGTGTGTGGCAGTGAGTGATCTCTTCTGGTCACTTTCTAATAGCAATGCACATCCCAGAGAAATTAATTGTGATTGCAAACAAACTAAGCAGGTCCATTCCCATGCCTCACGAGTGGTCTCTCAGTGTCAAAGTGGCAGAGAGGATTTTCTGTCGATGGGGCCAGCCATACTGTGATCTATCCACCTCTCCCCTCATCCACAAATGCAGCGGGTTTTTAGTCCTGATCCCTCCATTGGGAGTGTCAAGAGATGCTAAAGTCCACAACTGGCCCTCTGATCTCCTTTATCCTTGCCCACCATTACTTCTAATTCCCAAATTTCTACAGAAAGCATTCCAGTTGAAGAACACAGTTATCCTCATTGCACCCTTCTGGCCTAATCAGATTTGGTCTGCCTTCCTCTGGCCTCACCTTCTGTATCTGCCTTGGATACTGGATCCCACTCCAGACCTCGTGTCTCACCTGATGAGTTTGATTCATCCACACTTAACAGGCCTCAAACTAACTGCATGGTTTTTCCAATTCCATTGATTGCTAGACAGCCCAGGCTGTCCTTCCCAGTCCATCATATCTTGTTAACTTCTCAGAAAGCTCCTACTAGAAGGATTTATAAGAGTAAATAGAAATGGTTTGTTTTCTAGGCCCTTAGTAAGGACCTGAATCCTTTTTCAGCACTGGTGCCACCTATTCTTGAATTGTTGGCTTAAATTTTCATTGAAGGGGCTAGCTTTTCAACTATTAAAGTTCAGTTGGCTGCCATTTCTAATTTCTACCTAGGCAAAAATAACTCTACCTCAGCCACTTCTAAAGTACGTAAACTCTTTCTCAAGGGAGCATTTTTACGTACACCCCTATTAAAGGCTCCTCCTCTTCCTTGGGATTTAACTATCATGTTTCAGGCCTTAACACAAACTCCTTTGGAAACTTCAGCCAAAGCAGAACTTAAATTTTTGTCTTGAAAAAAACATTTTTCTGGTTGCTATCACATCAACTAAGTGAGTATCTGAACTCCAGGCTCTATCTTCTATACCTCCTTACCTGTTTTTTTCACAGAGACAGGGTGTCCTTGCAAACAAATCCATCTTTCTTTCTTTCCTAAGGCAGCTTCTGAATCCAACATAAACCAGGTCATTAATCCACCAGTTTTCTTTCTTACCTTTTCACATAAGGGAGAGCATATGCTCCAGCTTTTGGATGTGTATAGACAACTTTGCTTTTATCACGATAGAATCAAAGACATCAGGAAATCTGACCAGTTATTTGTTTCCTTTTCTCCTAACAGATTGGGCAAACCAGTACCTAAAGTTGCATTGGTCAAATGGTTAACTGAAAGGTTTATCCTTGCCCATGCCTCCTAGAGCTCATTCCATGAGGTCTATAGCAGTTTCTTCAGCCTTTTTGTCAAGACTTCTTTAGATGACATTTGTGCAGCTGCATCTTGGACTAATTCTCACACCTTTTTTTCTCACTACAAATTAGATTTGATTTACAGGAACAGAGCAGCATTTAGCTCTGCAGTACTCCGGAATATCCTTCTATGACAGCCTCCCAAAGTTACAATAGCTGGGAACTCTGTTGATCAGTTGAGTAATGAATGAAAAGTACTACATCAGATAAAAAAGTTATGTACTCACTGTAATGTTCCATCTGTGTTGTCCATTTTCATTCTTTCTCAACTTTTCCACTCATCTGCCCCTTTCCTTTGCTTCTGGAAAGATCTTAAGAGTTATACAGGAACCTCTGTGCTTTGTTTGAGCTCCAGCTTCCTTTTTCCTTTCTGCCTTTGTTACTTTCTGTAACATGTTGTCCCTTTATATCTAGAGGCACCAAACTCAATCTGAAGTATGTAAGGTTGGAGGGGAATTATGGGGAAAGGAACGAGCTTGAGAGTTCTTGGATCTGATGATCTGGTAGAAGTAACCGAGTTGGGTCTGAGTCCTGGATCCAAACCCATCAGTTGAGGAAGAATGAAAATGGATAACACAGATGGATCATTATGGTAAGAACATAACTCTTTTTTTCTGGTGGACGTCTCCTCAGCAAGGAGGATTTCAGAACTCCAGGCCCTGTTATGTAAGTCTCTGTATTTGGTAATCCAAAGGGATAGGGTGTCTCCGTAGCAATCCTAATTGCTGTGCCAGGGTTGCTTTGGACTCTGAATCAGGCTATTAATTTGCCAGTTTTCTTTCCTAATTTCTCAAATAAAGGATAAAATACTTTACATTTATTGGATGTTCACAACCAGTTACAGTTCTGTTTATACTGTACCAAGAATGTTAGGAAAAGCAGCCAGCTTTCTCTCCCCTTTTCCAAGGCTTAATTTGGAGATAATTTATCCAAGGTCACACTGTCCAGTTGGCTGTTCAATTGTAACTCCTTCCTTTACAAAACTAAAGGATTGTCATTGCCTCACATACCTAGAGGGCACTCTACTAGAGCTTTTGTAACTTCTACAGCCTTCTTTTCTAGAGTTCCTATTGATATTTGTACTGCTGCTACTTGGCCCACTGTACAAATATTTATTTCCAACTACTAAGTGGACTTGCAGTGTAGGGCACTGGCTTAATTTAGCTCCATTGTTCTCTGAAATATCCTTCCTCTTGACCTCCCAGGGTTCTTGGTAGCTGGATTTCTGTCCCAACATTTGAGGTGGATGGAAAAGACAGCCTAGGATCTGAAAGTTATGTACTACCATAACACTAAATCCATGTTGTCTTCTGTCTTTAACAACTTTCCATCCCTCCGGCCCCCTACCAAACTGTCATTTTCTGGGATGTCAATTGGCTGTACTGGGCCTGTCTGGAGCCTTGTTTATTTTCAGTCTGGGACTGACTGTTTTATTGTCATTTTCAGCTCCTTTTCTGTTTGCGTAGTATAGGAGAAACCTTAGGTATAGGCAGGCAAATTTGATTTGATGAATTCTGAGGGTGAAGGAGAATTGTGTAGAGGGCAGCAGCCTGAGTCTTGGATCCTAGAGTCTGAAAGTTGCCAGCATAAGATCTGGTTGGATCCAGTATACCCAACAGTTAAGATGGATGGAAGGAGACAACATGGGTCTAGCATTATGCTAAGTATATCACTTTCCTTTTATTCTTTTATCATAAAACTTGTGATTGTTATGAAAACCAATAAGGATTAGTTTCTTCTAGTAAATTACAGTTGCAAGCTTCTTATTGTTATAAAATATATTACTACAAATGGTTTTGTTTTATCAGTATTTTTAAAGTATCCCTGATTTTTTAAGAAGACCACTATGCATCACACTTATTTTAACTTTACAGTGATATTTCTCTACTTATTCTATAACTGAACTGGGTAAGAAGACTAGATGTAATGTTTATAAAAAGTCAAGTCAAGTATACAATTCTGCACCATGTCCTATAAAGTGGTATTTCTTTTCAGCATCTTAATAGCCAAAAAGCCAAGCAGAAGCTTCATGAACAGTTGTCAACCTGGCAGCAGGAGTCTGAAGGTTTGCAAGAAGAACTACAGAATATCCTCAAACAGCTTGATTCACATATGCGGTATGTCCACCTTATTTTCTAGTCTTAATACTTATTAGACTCCAAAATCTGGTGTGGATCAGCACCCAAAATGTGTGATGATGTGTTTAGAGTAAACATTAGAGAAGTATGATATGAACTTTAATTTTCAAAATCTCTTCACAGATAAAGAAAATATATATTTTTTCATTCTTCAGTTTTAGCAGATAAATGACTTTATTTTAAAAGCTGACACCTCATAATGTAGTCTTGAAATAATCAAAACTGAATATCCCATATGTAGAAGCTGGCTAAAAAGGCTTTGCTGAACAGAAGATTGTATCTGACCTTTCCACATGGCAGAATGGAATGATCATTTGACTTGAGAATACAGGTGAAATGTCTGACAGTAACCCATGATGAAACAGTATACAGTACTAAACTGAACATTTTATATCATTTAGTAGCTGCAGTGTAAAATCATCAGCAATCAGGATGACAGCAGTTCACTGAATATTTTTCTACCAGCATCCCTTGAGGAAGGTGAAGTAGCAAAATTAAATAGTCACATGCTGCCAATGTGATGTAGTCTGGCAAATTGCTTCCATTCCCTGTTAGCTTTGTAAACTGTAGATGAGAATGGCTGTTTTTGAGGTCCCTATATGAGTTGGATATGACTTGGAGGCATGGACAGATGGAATGCCTTTGTATGATGTCATTTTGTAAGATCAGGTTTCATTTAAATGTATTTTGTTAGACAAAAATACAGTATTCTCTTTGCATAAGTCTGGAAATGTTGCCATATCCATGCATAAAATTTCAGTGAATGCAGTTTCAATCAGTGAAAATAACCTTCAGTCAAGAATACTGATAAGAACAAAATGTGCAGAACATTTGAGTGCAAACACATTTTGTTTGTATCGTACAAGGATTGAGAACCAAGGTTAAAGAGGCATGTAGACATTTACAAAGTTTTGGTATTACTGGGAGATACTTCAGACACAGTTAAGTTTATTTGTACTGATGTGCAGAAAGCCATTGCAGTACAGATACTCGAGTATAACTACAGACGTCATGTCAAATGTCCAGCATTCCAGAGTATTAATTATATTTTTCAGGAGGATCAGAATATGAGTGCAGAAGTTATGGACATGATTGTCAGAATATGAGGCAGAAACTACTGAATAATTATCAGCACTGTTATTGGAGACAGCATATTTCTGAGTACAGAATATATGGACAGTATAATGAGTGCAGAAATACATAGTAAAACATTCTTACCCAAACTACCATGTGTACAAACTTAATTCTGAAAGGAACAAGAATATGTGTCCCATAAAGGAGAGACTTTGATCTGTTCTGTGCAAGTTTGGGTAATTAACAGATAGATATTCATTCCAGTCTCATTACAGTTTCTTCCAGTTATTTCCAGCTCATTCCAGTATTCTGCAGCCCTATAAATTCTTACAATGGCAAGCCACCATCATTGTGGGTGTGGGGAGACAATATTTGCAGTTAAAGTAAGTCCCAAAACCCTATAACAAGCTTACCAGCAGTCAAACTACTTGTATTATATTGGAGCAGCAGTGTTCCATCAGAACATTACTTCAGAAAATCTGCAGTAAGTCTCCAAGAACTTCAGCAGAGCAGCAGTTTATATTAGTTCAGAAAATCTACAATAAAGTCTCAAAGAACTTCAGACTCTCCAAGATACCACTGAAAAGGACATTAACCATTTAACAGCAGTGTATCAGAAAACTTCACCAAATCCAAAAGCAGATGACATACTTTCAAGGTTCCAGTGTGACGTCATAGATCCAAGAAAATCCTCACAAGATAGAGTTTGAAAAAACTGCAAGATGCCAGGCCACCTTCTTAAAGTAACTTCAACTTTCCTTATGTTAGCATTCATTGTTATTACAATGCATTTTCTAGCTAAGTCAGACAGTAAGTCTCAGAAAGGTTTAAATACATCAGTAAATGTCATAAATATGTCAAACAGTACTTCTACAGTAAAGGCACCAGTAAATGTGTGGTTTAAAGTTAAAAATTGGGTAAAGCAGTCTAAAAAAACTGTGTTCCAGTAAAGTTTATTTAAATTTCAAAGTTATTGGTTCAGGAATGTTAAATCTTTCTAGATGCAAAAGGGTTAAATCCCAGAAGCAGACTGCAATGGACACACTTTCTCATGATTCTCAGAATGGCTCAGCTTCTATCAGAATGGTTTCAGACTTAACACACATTTTTGTTTATAGTCTTCAGAAATCAGTGTAAATGCTGCCGCACATGCAATTCTAAATATCGAGTTAGGTTGCAGTATTGCAGATACAGCTGTAAACATAGTCAGTGTATGTAACATGGAAATTTCCATACAAGACAAGAAGCAAACATCTGCAGTGTCTCAGGTTCATGTTATTTCAAATACAGATGTTCAGACTGTAGTCAATTCTAGTTTATTGTTTTCAAAAGCCAGTGCAAATATTACGTTGAGGGGGGCTAAGAGGGATCAGAGTACATATTTTGATCAGTTTGATAAACTAAACCCTAGCATGAATGATACACAGACTTCAGGGCAAAGTAAAGAAAAAAATGCATACCTTACTCAAGTCAGTGTTAATAGTATTTCAGGATAAAATAAAGAAGAAATGCATACCATAGCTCAAGTTGGTGTTGTTGCTAGTTCTATAAAAAGGATTTTCAGTTTATCTATAAAAGGTATGTCAGTCCTCAGCAAACCACATTATTTATCTGTCATTGTTTATGGTTGTGGAAAAATGACAATATTTCATTCTTTACAGAAAAGAAATTATAATACAAGACACATCAATTTCAGTTACGAATAGACTCTACTAGAGTACATGAATGCAATTATGTCAGGATTTGAAGAGTCAAAGTTACAGCAGTGAGCAGTTGTGTGTGTAACAGTTCTGTCCTAGGTATGGACATGTTATCAGAGTTACATATTGTTTTAGACTTCAGTAACAAGATTTTATGGAAAAATAAAACTGCTACAGAATATGCAGTAGTGCACACAGATGACACTTATAAGAATGTGTGTCTAGAATATTGAACACATGTACAGGATTTGAAGAATTGGTTACAGCAAGAACATGCAGATTTATGGTTTAAAGATAAAATAAATTAGTTTGCAGGCAGTTAAGTTAACCAAATTTGTAGAAGCAGTATCTTATTCTCAGAAAACCTAAGACAGACTGGGGATGGTAAGTAAGGAAAAAAGATAACTTCATTTCAGGCTTAGTATGCAGTTATCATTCTGGAAGTGCATATTGTGTATGGTATACCAGAAATGACAGTCAAGTTAATTTGCAGAATATAGAGTTTACAGTTACAAGTCTGGCAAATGATTTTTTTCTGTTACCGGTTTGTTTAGCAGACATTGATAAGACCTTTGAATTATGGTAGTAAAGTGTTGCAGTGCATAAATAATATCTTGATACAAACAGAGACAGAAAAGCATTCACAGATATTAAATTATGTTTTGCTAGTTTACAGAATGTAGAATTTAAAGTCAATGCTACATTTTCAAAGTATTAGTACAGCAGTCAAAAGTTCAGATCCCATGCAAAAAATGAGTGCAGCATAAATATTATGTTTCATTAAAGCCACAAGTTGAAAACTTGACATACTTGCATAAAGGACATACAAGTAAAGTTCCTGAATCAGATTAGTTCTGCCTTAGTAATAAATATGTATATGTAAGCAGTTCAAGATTATATACATTTCATGCAGAAATTGCAGTTTACCAAGCATACCAGAAGTACGGACTTACATAACTGAGTTATCAGATTACAGGCTAGTTCAGCGAGCTGAATTAAAGACAATGCTATATGCCATAAAACATTATGGTAAAGATCAGTTTAATATTATTCGTGACAGTTTTATGCACTAACAGTTCTTTTCTATTTATCCAGGAAACTATGACCTGACAGTCGCAGAGTAAATGTAGAAAGTTCAGCATTTAGTATTAATTTTATAAAGGTGCAGAAATGCAAAAAAAATGTTAAAATATTAATGTAGTGTCAGATTACTACCGTAGCTTCATTTGAGGTTGTGACAGAGAAAAACAATTCCACTGAGGTTTCTGTTTGATTTAATAATGAAGTTACAGCCTTTCCATTTCACTGTAGTACATTATCGGTTCAGTTACAGACTTGCAAGAATTTATTTATTAGTAACATCGGTCTATTTCACTATAATACATTATCAGTATGCTTCTAGACTAACAAGAGTTTATTTGTAGCATATATTTGTTTCAAAAATGTTTGTTTAAATATTTCAATTATCTAAACAAAAGTATTCTTTAGAGTTAAAATATGTATACAACAGATGTGCATTTATGCAGATTAGAGTTAAAGCAAGTATGCAAATGTTTTTGTTTTCAGATAGTTCTGTAACAGTACAAGTTTTTAGGTTATGCTTTTATCTGTGTTCAGATAACGCTGGCAGAGAAAGTATTCCGTTAGAATTAGTTTAGTTAGTTTCCAGAATATAACAATTATACAAAGCTATTTTAGATGTTCAGTATAAATATGTATCACTTTAATGTAAATTTCAGTCAAGTTTCAGAATATGACATTCATACTTAGTTATGAGTTCAGTATAGTACATTTCAGTCAGATTTCAAAATTTAACATTCATACTCAATTATACATTTCTAACAGCATTACCGGACAGTTTACAACATGCAATTACATCACACTATTCAGTCATTAGTTTTAAGGGTAGAGTGACAGAATCATTTGTAACAGACTTAAGATAAATTGTCTAAAAAAATTAGTAGTAGTAGTAATTTAATATACTCAAGGCATAACAGGTCAGGCTTAATTTGTTAATTAATTTGCCGAATACAGTGCACCTTACATGATTCGTGTACATTAGACAGAATGTTAAAAAAGGGTGTAGATCTGAAATACAGAAAGCATAGGTTTAGTAAAGGTATTTCTACTATTACAGCACATAGATATTTACAGGATATTGAAGACACAAATTTAAAAGGCAGACATCTATATTTAAGACACAAATTTAAAGTTTAATTTGGATGGTGCAGAGGTGCAGCGGTTAACATTGTCGCCTCACAGCAAGAGCTTCTCCAGTTCAATTGCCAACTGGGGTGCCTTCTGTGCAGAGTCTGCATGTCCTCCCTGCATTTGTGTGGCTTTTCTCCAGGTGCTCTGGTTTCCTTCCATGGTACAAAGACATGCGTCTGAAGCATTTCTCCCTGGGCCTTCGCTGAAAATTGGCTTGTTGCAAGTCGGTCTTTCCTGGTAAACATATGTTAAATAAATAAAAGGCAGATGTCTATTACAAAACTTAAAAAATAAAAAGGTAAATAAATAGGATTATTAGGAATAAATCTAGCTGAAGATTTACAGATACATGTTAATACAGTATATGGTAATTATGCATCAAGATTCATATATTATAGGTGTAAAAAAGCATTGCCAGTTGTAACACATTAAAGAATTGCCCAGTTACAATAAAATGTTAAAGTTAAGAGACTTCAATCCAAACAGACCATAAATGCTCCTGTGACACCTAGTGGTCAAAATTAAAATTGCAAGTTTATTTACCAGATAAGAAAAGAAAAATTATTTTATATTAGTAGCCTTCTCAAACCATTTTAATAAATGTATAAAGTAATTACAGAAGTAAATCCCATTTCAGTAATTTCAGAGACAATTGTTATGGAACAAATCCTGCATAAAATGTACTTTTCTCTAAACTATTTCACCTTAATCTCGCCATCTCAGCTCTTTGCTGACTCACTAGCTACTTCTCCAATCGGCTTCAGTTTGAAAAATGGCTCTTTCACTCTTCCCCCTTCCTCCTGGTCCAAACTGGGGTTCACCAAGGCTCCATTCTTGGACCCCTATTAGTTAACATTTTACTTGGCAAACTCAACACTTTCTGTCCTCACTCCCCTTTAATACAATGCACTGCTGACTCTTCATTAATCTCCTTCTCTAACAATCTCTCCCACTTATTCACCCCTACCCAAAAATCTCTCCACTCAGTCGAACAATGGCTAACAACCAACCAACTCCTACTTAACCATAAGAAAAATAAACTCCTTTTCTTCCTCCGCAAATCTCTTCAACAGCACAAACCTATCTTCACTGTCACTTCCTTCAGTAACACAACTGTCAAGGTAGAACCACATACAAAACTTCTAGGAGTAATAATAGATGACCAACTAAAATTTGATCTCCACATCCAAAAGTGCATCAGAAAGATTCATTAAAAACTGAGCTTGCTGTATCAGAAAAAAAAATCCTCATAAATGAATCTAAAATGTCTCTTGCACAAGCCTACCTACTACCCACCACATTATATGCCACGCCAATCCTTACTAACCTACAATCCAATCTTATGTCTAAGTTTAAAATCGCATGTAATAAAATTGCAAGATCTGCTACAAACCTACCCGATCACTCGCGCCACTGCCTATCTTTAAAAAACCTACAGTGGTTAGAATTCCACCAACAACTCCTCTTACCTCAGTTATACCTGACTCACTCCATCCTAAACAAACCCTCCTCCTCTGTCAACTCTCATCTATCTCTATTGTCCAAATCATATACTCTGAAGCTCTAAACAACACTTTCTGGAAATCTACAAGCCCCCCAAAAATAGGTAAACTTCTGAATAATTACTCTGTTGCTAATGCATGGAATAAACTGCCCCTGTCTTTAAGAACTATTCCTAACACTAACTGCTTCAAAAATTCTTTAAAAGACTATCTACTAAACTCATGGACCTGCTCTTGTCCTGACCTGACTTAACCTATCTTTCCCTCTGTCCACACCTAACCTTTCCTTCCCCAAATCTTTTGCTTCATCCATACTAAACTTTCAACCTCCAAGCTCATTCTCCCTATCTGTTACCTACCTTTGCTTAAACCCTCCTCTGACTCCTATTAGTATATACTACAAACTTTCTGCATTGAAGAAATGTTACTGTATATCTAAAAAGCAGTTCTAGTTAAATTACCTTATGCAATTGTATGTAATCACTTTTATTTTTAATTTTATTATGTATGTATATTTCTACTTATACAGCTGAAGCTTTTCTCCAGATCTATATTACCATGTCAACAGGGCTGTTCATCAAAAGCCTTTACATCGACACATACACACCATAATACCAATATCTCAAACTGCCACAAAAACAATTTTTTTCCAAGGGGAAAAATCACTGGGCCAACAAAAAACAAACTGACAGACACAATGAAGTGGGGGGCTTTGCCAATGTGGGGGGGCTGTGCCCACCACACCCCCCCCCTCAGTTAAATATACCAACTCCGAGATTGCACTACAGTAGAGGAAACGGCAAAATCTGAAGTAGTTGACTTCATTCGTTCTGCACATATGAGTATACAGATCCGATTCGGATCCAAGCCGGCAAAACTTTTCAAGCATCTGCTCCGAGCTCCATGCTCCTCCCTTACCTATATTACATCACTTCCTCCTATCTAGCCCCAGATCTCGTTTGCCACTCTAAATGTCAGCATCGTGGTCTCTGAGCTCTAAGCTAGGTGGTAAGGTTTTTTTGGTCTTTTTGGCGATAGTTGAGTGTGAGTACCTTTCCCTTTTTCCTCCCTTTGCGTTGGTCGTCGTGTTAGTTGTAAAAAAAAAAAAAGTTAGTGTTAAGTGTTTTGTTTTGTGATACTGGTTTCCCGCCTAGGCCCAATCCCTGTTAAGTGTGTGTGTGTGTGAGTGGGCCGTTAGGGCTTGTACTGTTTCTACTATGGCTGAACTGCCTAAGGTTCTATTTAAGAAGTGCACAGACTGTGGCCATAAACTCTCATCAGCCGATGGCCACACACTGTGTGTTCTATGTTTAGGGGTTGCCCATCTGTCTGCATCCTGCGACATTTGTTCAGGCATTAACCCCAGGGCGTTGAAGGATCGTTGGGCTAAGCTTGTGGCTAAGGGTCTGCTGCCAGCTTCTGCCCTGGAGTCTGGACAGGGAATCTTTCTTCAGCCCCTCTTCAAAGGTACCCAGGTCTCGTTCTCCTCGGCTCCACTCTCCCCATTTCTTGCCGGAGCCAACAGAGTCTTCAGAGCCGAGGCACTCCCCTCAGATCTGGCCCAGACCAGAGTCGGTCGCTTTCTCCAGGTCAACTCGGAGCGTCTCCGACCTTGATATGGACAGGCTAATGAGGAGGTTCATTCAGAACCAGATTCAGATGGGGGTCTTACCAGGGCGCTCTCCCATTGGAGAGGGTCCTCCCTCTTCAACTATGTTCCATCCTATTGCTCCTTCTCCTATCCGACCCGATGCTTTGGGGTTCTCGGGTCTGAGACCTTTTGGAGCTGTTGGGTCGGCGCAGATGGTTCTCATGTCCTCGACTCCGGCCGTTACCTTAAGTTCCTCGGATCCAATCTTGGATCCGGGGGACTCTCGGAGCCATGGGCGGGGAGTCGTACCCAAGGGTCGAGATCTCGCTCTTTCGGATCCCATCCTCGGTGCCCAGAATACCCCGCCGTCGGCTCCGATCTCTGCTTCAGTGCCGGGGAGAGCCTTATCTTTACGTTCTATGGAGGTGTGCTCTCCATCGGCATTCGGGGCAGTGGAAAGGGTTCTATCCCAGGGGTTGAGACCACAGTTCACCTACTTGGATCCTACCCAGACCCCTCTGATTTTGGATTCTTCTCCCTTACTCTGTCGCAGGGACAGCCCGTGCCAAAGCAACCCCAGGTTGTTCCCCTCAGGGAACCTCCGGAGGCTTACGAATCCTCTCCAGAGTCTCCCACTGGAGAGGAACCTCGTAAGCGCAAGTGTAAAGGAGGCACTTGGACTCCCCTGAGTCCATTACCACTGATATGGACTTGGATGAAGGAGAGGGTTCCCCCAGATCACCTACCAAGGATGTCTTGTTCGGAGACATTATGGAGATCCTCCACCAAAGAGGAGGTTGGTCAGCCCCCAAACCCTCTGCGGATGAGTCCGTATTCCTGGAGGCCTTTGGCGCAGGCCCATCTACTTCCTGGGTCTCCCCTCCAGTGGACCCTTTGGTGGACCTTATCACCACTAGGGCATGGAAGGATCCTGACACCATAGAGCCTATACCCAAAAGGCCAGACAAAATTCTTTCCCCGCCATCAGACAGGCAGGCATGGTCTAAAGGAGCCCCGGTAGATGCTTTGGTGGTTGCAGCTGCCACAAAGAAGGAACTGGCACAAGAGAGTTCCTCAGTTCATCCACCAGACAAAGAGTCTAGGTCAATGGATCGTTTCGGGAAGCGCATGTACTTGTCAGCGACATTTTCTATTCGTGCGCTGAATTACTTGGCACATGTTATCCGACTGCACCGAGACCTTATATCGGAATGAACTGAGTCGCCCCCGGTGTCCCTGTCGCAGCAGGACAAGCAGTCTTTCACTGCGAAGATGACTACACTGAAATCAGTGACTAATACCTCTATGCGTCTCCTCTCTCATGCTACGGAGGGAGCCACTAGGGCTGCTGGTACAGGCGTTGCCTTGAGGCGTCACGCCTGGATCAGGTTGTGTCAATTTGCGGACCCCTTTAAGGCGTCTTTCATCATCACCCCTTTCGATGGATCATCCCTATTTGGGAAGACTGTACATGACACACTAACCCAGAGTGAGAAGGACGGAAAGACTTTGTCAGCCGTCGGAATCTGCTTCTCTAACCCCCAGAGGTCCTATTCCAGGAACCAAAAAGGGCAAAAGAAGATGTGGTTCCTGAAATCACAGTCCTTTCTTGACACTCAGGAGTATTCATCCCCCAGAGGCAGAGGGGGACAAGACCGATGCCGTCCCAGAGGCAGAGGGGGGTCCCAGAAACTTCGGGTCTAGGGAACCCTTTTCTGACAGACCCGCACAGCAACCCTGATGGGTTGCCCAGCTGCTCTACTCTGGAGGCAGTCGGGGGAAGATTTTTCTTACATCCAGCGGCATGGGAGTCCATTACTGCAGACTGCTGGGTGTTAAACATCATATCCAGAGGATATTCTATCCCCTTCATTTCATGTCCCATTACTCCAGCACGCCTTCCAGATGTTCCACCCGCTCACAGAGAGGCTGCAGCTTTAGAGGTTTCAAAGCTGCTACAAAAACGAGCCATCGAGCTGGTCCCCCCAGATCAATCCGGATCAGGCATCTACTCCAGGTTCTTTTTAGTGCCAAAGAAGATGGGGGACCTCAGGCTCATTCTGGACCTGTTTATCCTCAACCTGTCGGTAGAGAAACAAAAATTCCGGATGGTCACTCTACAGTCCATTCTACCATTTCTGAGAGAATGCGACTGGATGTGCTCGTTAGACCTCCAGGACGCTTACTATCACATCAAGGTCCACAGGAACTCCAGGAGGTTTCTACGATTCCGGCTAGGGGCCAGTCACTTTCAATTCAGAGCCCTACCCTTTGGTTTCACCACAGCCCCCAGGGTGTTCACCAAGGTTATGGCGGTCGTAGCGGCTCACCTGAGACTTCAGGGCATTCAGGTATTCCCCTACCTAGATAACTGACTCTTCGCTACATCCACCAAACGTCTCTTGTGTCAGGCCCTGCACTACTTCCTCGGTCTGAATCATAAGTTAGGCATCACGATCAGTGTCAATAAGTCACACCTGGCTCCAGTTCAGATCATAGACTTCATCGGGGCAAGGTTGGATTCGATTCAGTCAAAGATTTTTCTCACCTCGGAAAGATAGAAAATCTCAGACTCCACGTATCGGCGATCTTGGATCACTCGGTAGTCAAAGTAGCCAATGTTCTCAGGGCCCTGGGTTCGATGGCAGCCGCAATCTCTATCCTCCCTCTTACATGTCTTCACATGAGGGTCCTTCAGTGGAATCTGGCAGTTCAGTGGTCCTGGCTAGACCTTCCAATGGATTTCCACATCCGAATCAATCGGACATGCAGAACGTCACTACAGTGGTGGCTTCAATCGGCAGACATTTTCGCGGGGCGCAACTTTCTAGCTCCTCCGGCTCAAGCCACGGTGACCACGGAGACTTCCCAGCTTGGGTGGGGGGGCACTTCCTGGGAAGAATGGTCCAAGGCACGTGGTCTCCTCCAGAGACCAAGCTACACATCAATGTCCTGGAGATGAGGGCAGTGCTTTTAGCGTTGAGAGCCTTCCACCCTGTCCTACTACAGGGATGGTAGCCATTCAGTCAGATAACATGTCGGTAGTCTGGTATATAAACAAACAGGGAGGGACCCAATCCTACCCCCTTTGTTGTGAGGCCATGAGGGTTTGGGAGTGGGCCATATCCACCAGTCGGTTTCTCATAGCAACGCATATCCCGGGACGCTCCAACATTCTAGCGGACAGTCTCAGCAGGGCATTCTTTCTGCCTTATGAGTGGTCTCTGAAACAATCAGTGGCGGAGAAGGTCTTCCGTGTTTGGGGTCAACCTTGCTGCGATCTCTTCGCATCTCCTTCCAACGCGAAGTGCAGCAACTTCTTCGCTCTGATCCCCCCTCCGGGGGATGTCCCCAGGGACGCTCTAGTCCATGCTTGGCCTCCCGGGCTACTGTACCCTTATCCCCTGGTACCTCTTATTCGTATG
The DNA here is from genome assembly GCF_019279795.1 of Protopterus annectens. Taxonomy (NCBI): domain Eukaryota; kingdom Metazoa; phylum Chordata; order Ceratodontiformes; family Protopteridae; genus Protopterus; species Protopterus annectens. The sequence goes on along the minus strand of NC_056728.1, from coordinate 1,749,959,060 downwards.
TTCCTTCAGAGAGCTTGCCGGTTGCAGTGCAAAGTCATTCTCATAGCTCCCTTCTGGCTGCGTCAAGTGTGGTTTCCCTTCTTATGGTCTCACCTGTTGGTTCCTCCATGGACTCTAGATCCATGCCCGGATCTGATTTCTCACCCGTCAGGCTTGCCTGTCCCCAACCTGGACAGTCTCAAGCTGACGGCATGGCTGCTCCAGTTCCCATGATCATCAGGACTCCCGGACTTTCGTCCCTTGTTAAGAATATTCTGGTAGCTTCTCTTAATGCCTCCACTAGGAAACTCTACAATAGCAAGTGGAGACGTTTTTGCATTTGGGCCTCAAAGCGCAATCTGAACCTGTTTACAGCCCCCGTTCCGGTCATACTGGATTTTCTGGCCGATCTTTTTCGTTCAGGTGCTAGTGCTTCCACCATCAAGGTTCAGCTGGCTGCCATCTCTAATCTTCATGTGGGTGAAAATAAGATTGCTCTGGCTTCTGCCAAATTGTGAAAGCTTTCCTGAAGGACACTTTTTTATTGCGACTACTAGTTAAAGAAACAGTGCCCCCTGGGATCTGACTTTAGTCCTTCAGGCTTTGACCTGCCTCCCTTTCAAGCCAGCCAGTTCAGTTCCGATGAAGTTTTTGTCGTAGAAGACTGCCTTCTTGGTCGCCATCACTTCAGCCAAGAGAGTTTCAGAGTTGCAGGCTTTTTCCTCCTTGCCCCCCTATTTGGTTTTCCACAAGGATAGGGTTTCATTGCGTACGAACCCTTCCTTTCTTCCCAAGGTGTCCTCAGCAGCCAATATTAATCAGTCTATCAATTTGCCAGTCTTCTTCCCAAATTTCCAAAATAGAGGCGAACGTAAGCTTCATTTATTGGATGTCCATAGACAGCTTAGTTTTTACCTCCATAGGACTAAATCCTTCCGGAAGTCCGATCAATTGTTTGTATCCTTTTCTAAACCATTTTTGGGCAAAGCAGTTTCGAAAGTGTCCTTAGCAAGGTGGATAAGTCTTTGTATTGCACAGGTTTATAAGGACAAAGGTTTATCTCCTCCTGGTGTATTGAAGGCTCATTCCACTAGAGCATTGGCCACTTCTGCAGCTTTCTGGTCAAGAGTCCCGTTAGACGATATCTGTGCGGCAGCGACTTGGGCCAATTCACACACATTCATCTCTCATTATAAATTGGATCTTATTTCTAGAGGGCGAGCATCCTTTGGCTCTGCTGTGCTCAGAAATATCCTTCCATAAGGGCCTCCCAGGAATAGTAGTAGCTGGGGACTCTGTCCCATATGTGCAGAATGAATGAAGTCAACTACTTCAGATAAAGAAGTTATGTTCTTACCATAACGTTCCATCTGAGTAGTAGACTTTATTCTTCTGCACCTTCCCTCCCTCCATCCCCCTCACTCTTCAGGTTTTTCCTGTTTAGAATTGTGGTTATGTTGCCATTTAGTGTCCGCAAACTCGATCTGGGGCTAGATAGGAGGAATTGATGTAATATAGATAAGGGAGGAGCTTGGAGCTCGGAGCTGATGCTTGAAAAGTTTTGCCGAATCGGATCCGTATACCCATATGTGCAGAAGAATGAAGTCTACTACTCAGATGGAATGTTATGGTAAGAACATAACTTCTTTTTCTGACAATGGCCAAGTCGAGATTTTGATATTCTGGTGTGTGTGTCAACGTAAGGGCGTTTGATGAACACCCCCATTGACATGGTAATATAGACCCCCTTTCTCCTTGGGTCTCTGCTGAAAAGGGGCTTTTTGCCTTAACATGGTCAACAAATGTCAAAATAAATAAGTAAAATAAATAAATACATAAATGAACATAAATACAGTTAGTAGAATAGACCTTGCATAGGCCTGAAAATGTAAGGTTAGGCCTGTGTCTTCATTTTATATTTCATGTTTTAAAGTAACTACAGAAATAGATACCTGTGTGCATTCACATATCTTCAGGAGGAGTTGTAAGATCAGGTTTCCTTTAAATGTATTTAGTTAGACAAAAATACAGTAATCCCTTTGTGTAAGTCTAGAAATGCAGCCATATTAAGGCAGGCCTTCATGGTGTGCATACATTTCAGCGAATGCACTTTAATCAACAAAAATAGCCTTCAGTCAAGAACACTGGTAAGAACAGAATGTGCGGTATATTTGAGTACAAACACATTTTGTTTGTATGGTACAAAGCTTGGGAACCAAGGTTAAAGAGGCATGTAGACATTTACGGGGTTCTGGCAGTACTAGGAGATGCTTCAGACACAGTTAAGTTAGTCCATTTGGACTGATATGCAGAAAGTAATTGCAGTACAGACATTTGAGTATGAGTGCGGAAGTCAGGTCAAATATCTGTCATTCCAGAATATTAGCGATATTATTCACAAGGATCAGAATATGAGTGCAGAAGTTATAAACGTAATTTTCAGAATATGAGTGCAGAAACTAAGGACATAATTATCAGCACTGTTATTGGAGACAGTATATTTCTGAGAACAGAATTTACAGACAGCATAATGAGTGTTGAAGCCACAGACATTAAGATTTGATTCAGATGTTGACATGTACCTCCACTGTACAGAATAAAACATTCTTACCCAAACTATGGTGTGTGCAGACTTTATTCTGAAAGGTACAAGAGGATTTGGCCCATAAAGGAGAGACTTGGACCTGTTCAGCACAAGTTTGGGTAATTAACAGATAAAGACATTCATTCTAGTCTCATTCCAGTTTTTTTCATTTATTTCCAGCTCATTCCAATATTCTACAGTCCTATCAGTTCTTGCAAATTCTGTAAATAATGATGTTTCTTTAAGAGCAGTCAGGTAATAATGTATTAACTAGAGGCAAAATCACTTCATATTTGGTTAATTGGTTATTAACAGACAGACAATTATGTGATTTGTTCTTTTAGAAAAGGAGGACTTTTATAAGCTCTGGCAAGCTATGACAGATTCGCTTGAGTCTCAAGGGGAAAGACAATGTTATTCTGCAGGCTGGATTTCAAGCATAAACTGTCAATGCACTTCTGGAGGTGGGTCCTGTTATCTGGAATGGGATTCTCAGGAAGGAAGGATGTTTCCAACTGCTTAGAGTGGGAAACTGCAAACAAACTTTATAATTGTGGTCCTAGAGTGAGCTGCTCTTGGCAGAGTAAACGTTCATTCAAAGCCATCAACAAATTCATCTTATCTGGACCAGTTATATATTTCGACATTTTACTCAAACAGTGGAGAGCACTACTCATGGGCATATTCTTCTGTTGAAGAGAATATATTTTTGGAATTTGCTTTGTAACCTTGTATAGAGCAACCTTATTGAATTATCACTTATGACATAGGCAAACACACGTAGACATGTACATAGACTGGGGTCCAAATGGAGAGGTGATAAATCAGCAAGCAAAGGTGAATAGTATTGCTAGAATTGAATTAATCCTCTAGTCTTGGTGAGTACTTTCAAGAGGTACACCCCATTACACACTGGTTTTCACAAAATCTCACCAAGACGACGTGGATGTATAGACTGTATTTTATATAGCATATATCATGGACAGTAGTAAGCTAAAAATAAAAAAGATAACTGGGTGTAGAACACCCAGTTGCACTGGTGCCAGGAATTGAAAAAAATGACAGTGTAGAATCTTCAAGACATGGAAACGTTCCTACAATAGGGCCAGGCCAGGCCTAGGGAGATCATGCCCCCTCCCCCCCATTAGAGAAGGAAGTAGTAGTCCACAAAAATTGATAGGTCAGAAAAGAGCCATAAAGGTGATAGAGTGAACTATTGAGGATAAGAAAGAAATTATGTATTGTCACTATTATGCAAGAAGCCCAGAATTTCCAAACAGAAGCTACACAAAAAGATTGAGAGAAATTAGAGGGAAGGACAAATGCTTGCACAAGAAAAACTGTAAACGTCAAATAAAAATTTGTGTTCATTATTACAACAGATTTGTGAAAAACATTATATAGACCAAGAAACCTGGGCTGTTTGGGAAAAAAAGCGACTGAGGAATTGCAAAAATATAAGGAACAAAAGCTACAGATTTTTGAAAGGTTTAAAAAAGAAATATGGACATAGGAAAGAAAGAAAGATCTGATATGGTGCAGTATTTATGCAAAGAAAAAAGCCAAATTAATCAGTGCAAGAAACAGTCCCAAAGATATTCAAAGAGAAGTATAGGCAAAGGTATCCAGATATTGAAAATTTCACAATACAAAAAATAAGATCACAAAGAGGGCATTTAGACAGAAGATTAGGTAGACAGAAGATTAGTAAAGTAGAAGTTAAAAAGATAGAAGTTGAAGGTATGGAATACCTGCAAAGTGAAGGGTTTAGTGCAGAAAGTCTAACACAGGTTATATAACAGCATGATGGAACAAGTCCCCCAAGTAATGAGAAACAGGAGAGCAGGAGACACCTGAAGAAGAAATATGGACATGGGAAAGAGAAAGAGATTTAATATGGTGCAATATATATGCAAAGGAGAAAGCAAAACTAATCAATGCAAAAAGAGTAGCACCAAAGATATTTGAAGATAAATATAGGCAAAGGCATCCAGATGTTGAAAATTTTACAATACAAAACAACAACTAAAAGCGGAAAAGTAGAAAAGAGGATTAGTAATGGATAAATTAAAGAAATAGAAACTAAGGTTATGGATTACCTTTAAAGGGAAGGATTTAGTGTAGAAAATCTAATTTTGATAACACCAGGACAGAGCAATGGATCTACAAATTAAGGAGAAACCGGTGGAGCAGGAAACATCTGACCATTTGTCATATGAAGATACTTTGGAGCCTTCCATAGGAAACGAGGACAAAAGTTCAGTTTGAGTTGCACAACAAGGTAAGGAGTAGGAAACTGCAGCAACTGTGACACAGTCAGTGTTGTGGAATGAAAGGCCAGTGAGTCCCCATATGAAAGAGCAATGGATGACATAGGATGGAACTGAAGAGAATAAAAAAAATTCATATTAACATGTTCATAGTTACAAACATTATACATCACATATGTTTGTCTGTACCATTATCAGTAATTCAACGTTACATAAATTGCTCAATTTCTGCATTTCCTTAAACTTCATTCCTCCACCTGAACATTATTCTGCATGTATTGTTTCTGCAAGTTCCATTTATTTCTATGTAATTTGCCCTCTCCCTTTTCTGAAGATCTCTTTTAGTTCTTTTTTCTCTTTTACAATGTTCTGTACTTCAAATACAGTTGGTTTAGACTTTGATTTCCATTTTCTAGTACTTGTTGCTTTGGTAGCCAACAGAATTAAACTTAAGACTTTACTGTGTTATAGGCAGTTCAGATTCTGTATCCCAGTCCAAAGAATAATGTCCTAAATTATAGCCAATATTTCTGATTGCGTCTATATTACAACATTGAAGCTTTAGTTAATCGAATAACTAAAGCTCGATCTTGTAATATAGAAAGCTAAAATTGTTGAACGGCCGATTCAACCAAGGGAAACACTTCCCTTGGCCAAATCAAAAAAACAAACTTCATATCCAAAATCAAGTGGGGGCGGTGCCCCCCCACACACACACCTAAATATATTAACTCCGAGATTGCTCCAAATTGGAGAAACGTGCATACTGTACATAATGACCAAGGGAAGTGTTCCCCTGGGTTAAATTGGCCCTTCAACAATTTACAGTTTCGATATTACAAGTTCGAGCTTTACTTATTCGTTTAAGTAAAGCTTTGATTTTGTAATATAGACCCTTCTGCTTGAGTGCTCTTTTGGGAATTTATAAAATCTGCCAACTCATTACACTCCCAAAGCACGTTTCCAGTTACCTCTTTTTTCTCTATCGCACTTCCAAAATGTGCTATTTACCGGAGGAAAAATTATTTGAAGTCTGCTTGGGCTATAAAAATACCTGCACAAATACTTCCAAGCAAAAATCCTAAACCTTCTGGACTTTGTAGCATGCTTGGGAGCCATACATACTTCCTCACTTTGTTCCATTGTAAATTGCTTTTCAGTCTCTCTTCCCAATCTTTTCTAACCTCCGCTGATTTATTCTTATAGCTGTCATACAGTATTTTATATACCCTACTAATTATCCATTTTCTAGCAGCAACTTCTGTTCTAGATTTAATAAAAAACTCTGCCAGACCATATTTTTCACTTATGATTTCCCTATCCATTTCTCTTTGTCCATACTCCCAGATTGCAATACTTTGGTTCCTTACCAGTTTTTTTCCAATACATTCCAGTCTCCTTTTGACCATTTTCTGTACCCTTACTTGCAGTCATCCCTATTGCTAAAATCTCTTTTCTCCATTCTTGTGTTGGCTTAGTTCTTAGAATATTTTCTGCTACTGCATTAATATAATATTGGGTGTAATCCGATGTTGTCCTTTTCATTCTTCACTAATGGGTCTCAGATCCGATCCTCACATCCGACTCGGATGCTTTTCCAAGACTTTGAAGCCTAATATCGAGCTCCTCCCTCTTCTCATAATACACTACAACATCCCTAACTCCTCAGATATTGTTTGCCACCATTGTGGCAAGATTGAAAAATCCTTAATTTTGATCTGTAAGCAGTTTGCTTATTTAGCTGTATTTCTCTCTTTAATCAAGTCTGATGATTCGTTAACAGTTCCTTCCTCACTCATTGGCCTCTGAGACACAGCCATCCTTATTTAAAATTGTTTCTTGATATTCTTGTCTGCTGTCACTTGGTGCTTCATTGGTGTCTTTCTGATGGCTAGCTAGCCTTTGATGGTCTGCCTTCCAGGGCTGGCTTTTCTTGGTTGTGGTCTCTTTTTGTGCTTTTGTTCCTTTCCACTCTTGAACTTTCCTCTGGCTGGATCATCTCTGGTGTTGGCTTCACTTTTTTTCTTTTTGCCTTCTTTCTGAAGTGGTTGTTTCTTCCATGGTTGCCTTGGTGATGCAGTGGGACTGTGCTGGCACTCACCAGGATTTTTTTTTTCCGTTTTGTGCTGGAGTCCAGCTTATTTTTTGTCCCTGCTATGGCTTCCCTGTTGGGTACTAATTGCAGCTGCCTCTTTGTCTTCTGCATCTCTGGACCACCACTCCTCAAGAATGACATTGAGTTCATGATCCATTCCCTTGCTGTCTAAAAAGGGGAGAAAGTATAGATTTACTCAGGTGGATTGTATGATTGAACAAAATTTCCCTTGAAGTGTGTTGTGCTTTCAAGTTACAGAATTCGTACTATGGGTGCCCTCCTTAGCCAGATGTATACAGCGGGCATTCCTCTCAACTGTACAGATTCTCACTGAATGTCCAGTTGTTGGCTTCATATTTTTGGTCTATTTCTCTTAAAATTAGTGGTATTCATTAAATAGTAAGTTTGAAAATAGTGACAGACCTTTGAGTTTCAAAATTCATATGCTTTAAAAATGTCATACTAATGCATAACCTGTTGTTTGATCAATTTTCTGAGTTTGCAAGAGTGAGTTCCACTTTTAGTTGTGACTTGTCAGATTACTTACTCCTAGAGGTGAGAAGTATGATTGTGGGACAGCAGTCTTGTGTCATGATCGATGGATGATGTCACTCAGAGGTCAGGAGTTCTGACCAACAAATTTCTGCCTTTGCTAAAAATTCACAAATGGTTCCATTAGGGGCTCAACACCCCCTGCCTTTCTTGGACCAAATGTGGGGGGAAAAAAGGGAGAGAGAGATTTTTCGGATCCTGCCTCTCCCCCTTGGATCTGATTTGCTTGGATACTTCCTTTTTCTCGGATCGGATCTGAGAAATACCGGGTTAACTAGAAGAGCTAAATTAATATCGGATCTGATATCTTCGGATCAATAACTGATGAACAGATAGTTAACCCCTCGGATCTTATGTTAAAACTCTGATATGCAACAAGTAGCCAGGAGACAGCTTAGCTATCCTTCAATCCAGTGCCTTCGATCCAAAATAGTTGTATGACTTTATCCTCCTTCTGATCTGAGACATCCTCGGATCTGAGGGTTTGGCTGTTGCCTTCAACATTGTTAAAAAAAAAAAAAAAAAAAAACACCTTTAAAAAGTTATCTAAAATGAATGACTGAATGTCACTGATTGACAGCCTTGTCTTACTAGCCTGATACTGTTGACTGCAGCTTCTGTGTTGGTGCCTAATAATTAAATGCAGATGTCTGTCAGGTGTCTGTGCTGAATGCTGTGTACCTTGTAGAAAACAAGGTCTGGTTAGTGCACATAAACTTTGCAGACTATTAACCTTTTAATCTTTCATGCAGTACTATAAACTTTGCAGACTATTAACCTTTTAAACTTTCATGCAGTACTATAAAAATAGTGTCTATATAACAGACGACATGTATAACTGTACAGTTTCCAGTGTTTACTGTCTTCAGTTAGCTTCTCATACAACATAATAGGTGTTCTCCATTAAGCAGCTTTCCCAAGAAATCAGATCAGATCTCACATATATACATTCTTAGGAAAGCAGTCTTTGGGAACTCTCAAAGTCATTACTTTGGTATTTTCTGATGTCATGCAGTCTGTTTACTAAACTTTTAGGGAGTCTTTCCTGTTTGAGAATGTTTGTGTGAAAGCAGTCTTTTGATGATGTCATACTGTCTGTTAATACGCTCCTTTGTGTTCTTGTTTCAAGGTGAATTATGTAACAGTCTAGGAAGTCTGTTGATTCTTACATGTGGGTCCTTATCTATTTCGATAATCAAAAAAAAGGTACAAGCCAGATAGCCAGTCCCAGATGATAGTTTATTCCGCAAATCCACGAACCAACACTGATAAATCACACTGCAAACACTGTACTTTGGTTTGCAGTGTGATTTATCAGTGTTGGTTCATGGATTTGGATTATCAGTGCAGTTTCGGGTACTTGTGACCAACTTGCTTGTTTCGTCCTTATCTGTTTCCCTTGAAGCTTGTTCCGGACACTGAACATTCAGCTTATCCTTATCAGCATTTTTCTCAAGCTGTACCAGCGTGTTACATTTACAGATGAATGCCGTCATTTATATGTATGCTAGCAAACAGAAATGCATGCATCTAACTGTATTTTTCTACATATATTATAGCGACAGAAGTGTATATACTTCTAACTAGCAAACAGAAAGACATGCACTTATAAATCTCGAAATATATATCTAACAACCTTTGTCCCCATCATATAAGGTTTTTGTTTAGTTTTCTTCAGCTGAGAGAGTGAGAAATATGCTTCCCTTTTTTCCTTCAGGAAACATAGTGGCTCAGTTTAAAACTTTGGCTTCAACTTTTAATGACAGATATTGAGCGACGACTTCCCTATACTGCCTGGGTAGACTGGGTGTATATCCTCACATCTGTGTGATTAAAAAAAACAGAAAAAAGCACGAAGGTCTTGACTATCACTTTCTGTCATGGCTCCATAATATTGCCCTCTGGGACTGATTCTCCTTCCTAGCCTAGGATACAGGATTAAGATTTGCATCTGATCCTAACTTAAAATTCCTACATAGTTTCACTTTGAAGTTTGTTTTTCTCTCTCCCTCTCCTTTTGTTTTTCAGTGACTAGGACTTGCTTTGTGGAAGTAACCGTCCTGTCAATAATTAATTTTCCAAAGGGTTGTTTCCCTTCAGGTACAATTAGCAGAACATATCCCAACTCCTCCTTTGGGCCTGTCACAGAGGAAAGTAGGATTCTCCAGGCTTTTTTTTTCTGACAGTGTTCCTTCCCCCTTATTCCCCTCTGGAACACTGCAGTTTCACTGGTTATTAGGATAACAACCTGTGTCACTGTTGGAGAGTTGATAATCAGTTCCTGTTTGTCCTTCCTTCTTCCACAGAAGATTATATAATAAACTTCCATACTTTCATATATATATATATATATATATATATATATATATATATATATATATATATATATATTTACAGCAAGGCAATAGGAAACTGTGTCTAGAAAGAACAACTCTACAAAATAGGTTTTATATACTCCTTTAATAGATTTCGTGCACCTCATGGGCTGCACTTCTCTCAAATATTTTTTTGGGAGTCATATTTCCATCTGTCTGGATGACTGAACCAGTTTCACTATCTGTGACTGCAGTGCCAAAGAACAATTTGCTACATTACCCTTTTTCTCTTTTATCTGTAACAAAAGGAAGAGGACGAGAGTCCTGAGATAAACCAGATTGTTTTAAATATTAATGTAAGCCATCTAAATCCTGGATACTTTACAGTTCAGTCCATCTTGACTCTTCTGCACAAACATAGCGATTGTGTTGAAACGCCTCTAAGATGCACAATACCACATTAATACAGATAAGCATTCTAGAGTTTTCTGTGTTTTTCATTTGGGAGCTAGTCACTATCCTTTCAGCTTACATCCCTTACTTTAAACCCAGCCCCCAGGATGCTTGCATAATGCTGGATGGTTAAAGTAGCTAACATATTTCTAAAAGGGCTAATATTGAGATCATATACTACTGGTTCACTTCTTACTTCTCCACCCAGACATCTACTTCTGCTAGCTAGGGCCTACATTCTTTCTGTACATGCTTAAAACCCTGGCTTTTACGAAATATAACCAAACTGAGACTGACTCTTTTTAGGAACTCAGTTTGGTATTTCTTCTCTAGCATGCTCAGACATTGAGAATCAAGGTGTAGAATTTACTGTTTTTTTTTCATAGGTTCATAGGTTCATACTAGGTTATCTGCCCTAGGGCATTTATAAGCGTAGCCAGACTGTGTTTGGCTTTTGCCACCCATTTTAAATTAATTTTGCTATGCCCTTTTTCGAGGTTAGTATACTGTGCCTCTGTCTAACAGTGACACAGAAGTGATACCCGGGGTAAACCTACGATCTCCCATCCACTCATCAAGATTCCTCTTGAAGACAGTCAATGAGGGACTCTGCCTAACCTGGACTGGGATTTTATTCCAGAGTGAAGGGAGCCTCTGGGTTATGAATCTGTCCCTCCAGCATGTCCTATTTATTTCAGTGCTGAGGTTCAAGTCTCTCGAGCGCGTAGCTCGATGGGATTTGGATTTTCTGAGGTGCAGCATGTCCATTAATTCCGGGTTGGACATGGCTTTATACGTCAGGCACAGATCGCCTCTGAGCAGGTGGTATGCCACTGAGTAGAGCTGGAGTTTCTTTAACCGGGCAGCATATGGCATCTGTTTGAGCCCTTTGATCCTCTTGGTGAGGTACTTTTGAGGTCTTGCCAGTTGCTGCAGGTATCTGGTAAGGTACATCCCAAAAGGGGCATTGTACTTAATTATGGGCCTGTTGCGGGATGAGTAAAGAGGCACGATGACCTCCCCTGATCTAGATGTGAATCCCTTTATGATTAGGTGGGCTATATAAAATGTTTTTCTAACCACTTTGGCCACGTGGTTGTCAAATGAGAGATTGCTATCAACTTGGGTCCCCAGGTCCCTAATTACTTCTTCTGTACTTAATGGATTACCACCTATGTGGTAATTTGTGGGCACTTTGTTTTTTCCAAAGGGGATGACTATACACTTTTTGGCGTTTAGCTTGAGGCCATGGCTCTGACATCAGTTGTCTGTTTCTGTGAGGCCCTTTTGGAGGATGCTTGTGTCGGCTGGAGTGTCGATTATGGCGCCCAGTTTGCAGTCATCTGCAAACTTGGTCAGCCACAGTCCTTCCGTGTTGGCCTGTACCTCCGAGAAATATATACCGAACAAGAGAGGTCCCAGGACTGAGCCTTGTGGGACGCACTTGTAACTGGTTTGGAGTCTGACATGGCTCCAGCAATTCTAACCATGTGGGTTCTGTCCTTGAGCCAGTTTGCAACCCATCTAGTGACATAGGGGTTTATATTTAAGCTGGTGAGCTTATCTATAATGCCGAGTGGGGTATTGTATCGAAGGCTTTTGCGAGGTCCAGGTAGGCTGTGTGGACCACCTTCCCCTCGTCAATGGCCTTGGTGACTGTTTCAAATAAATCAACCAGGTTTAAGAGGCAGGATTTGCCCTTAACAAAGCTGAACTGGGTAGGATCCAGTGTCTGTAGGTCCCCAATATCTTTATTTATGAGGTCCATGATGATCCTTTCCATAGCTTTGCAGACCAAGCTAGTCAGGCTTATGGGGCGATAGTTTCCAGGATCTGTTGAGGCACCACCTTTGTGGAGAGGGACCACTGTTGCTGTACGCCACTCTTTGGGTACATATCCTGTAGTAAGGCTGAGATTGAACAGTAGTTTTATGTCTGGGTTTAGCTCTTCTTGGAGTTCATGTAGGACGCAGCCCGGGACACCGTCTGGTCCCATTGATGCTGTGTTTTTGCTTTGGAGAGGGCAGCTCTTACCTGAGCATCTGAGATGTCAGGGGCAGCACTCTGCTGGGATAGATATTTGCCCTTTTGGTGGGGGGGAGAAGTTTGCGCTGAACCTGTCAGCTAGGATGTTGGCAATGTCTGTGGGTTCGGTGTATCTTTTGTCATTTTGGACTAATTCTGAGCATATCTGGGAATTCCCACCCAGGTTCCTAACATAACTAAAGAAAGCCTTGTGATTATCCTTAGTGTCCTGTGCAATTTTTCTCTCGAAGCTGGCCTTAGACGATTTTATGAGTGCCCGTAGTTTTTTGCTAATACTGATCAGAGGTGCCTTCCCTTTTTGGGATTTTGCTCTATCATGTAGTAGCTTCCTCCTTCTATTGTATAGTTTGTTTATGGCTGGGGTCCACCAGACAGAACATCTGCCTTTGGAGGATTGGGACTTGGTTTTATTTGGGATTGCATGATCCATCCATTCCTGAAGGTGTTCATAGAATGCGTTTATAAAGGATTCTGCGGTCTGGGCCGTATTTTTCACAGGCCCGGGGGCTTTGAAGGATTCCACCTCGGTTTTGAGGAGTGTGAAATTTGCATTAGAGAAGTTTTTTACTGTGGTTTTCAGGGCAGGGGGTGGAGTCGGGATGTGAATATCCAGTGAGATTAGTTTATGGTCTGATCTTACCAATGAGGGCTACACTTCTGGTCTGGAGCATAGAGTCCCCATGTTGGTGATGATCAGGTCCAGTATGTTTTCCCCTCTTGTGGGAGTGGTAACAAGTTGTTCCATAGAATTTGAGTTTATAAATTCTAGAAACCTTTGGGCTAGGGTGTTGGAGCTAGAGTAATGCTCCCAGTCTATGTTTGGGTAGTTGAAGTCACCCAATATAATGGTGTTTGGAGAGACCTTCATATTTTCCAGTGTTCTCAGGAAGGCCGAGTGGGGTTCCTGGGTTTGGGAGGGTGATCTGTAGCAGGCTATAAACTGGAAGGCAGTTTTACCCACTGTTAGTTGCACATGGATAGTCTCTGATGCTTCGTGCTGTGCCACCAACCTGGCGGTGTGGGTATCTTTGACGAATATTGATACTCCCCCTCCTTTTGTGGTTTGGTCCAAGTTTTGGGGCCGAAAAGCATGGCATGAGGTATAACCTGGTAGTGCTGGGGTGCTCTCAGGAGCCTTGAACCAGGTTTCTGTTACTGCACAGATATCTATGTTCTCCATGCTAAGGAGAGTTTCGAGTGCATGCATCTTGAGGTTTAGACTTCTGGCGTTGAGTAGCATTACTCTTAGTTTCTTATCCCTTGTGATACCTATGGAGGTGGGTTTGTCTTTTGAGCCTTGCCTAAAAAAGGCACTATGGGGGTAGAAAGAGCTTTTGCCAATATCCGAAAGCCCAGGGGTGACAGGTGCAAGCCGTCCCTAGCGAAGCATCGTGGCTTGTCGAGCATGTCATCCCAGGCTGACAGGCATTGGATCCCCTTTGAATGACACCAATACTTAAGCCAATTGTTGAAATTGATCATCTTGTCTTCATATTGTGGCATCATTCTTGGTGAGGGTAAGATGCTACTCAAGGTCAGGGTCATACCGGCCTGGGCTACATGCTCAGAGAGCTCCTCTATGTCTCTTTTCATGTAGTCCAGGAAGATACGTCTCAGGTCATTCACACCAGCATGGACAATGACTGAGTCATATTTGTACTTTCCTTGGAGTGACCTGAGTGTTTGTGTTATGTGACGGATCCTAGCGCCCGACAGGCTGCTCACCGTGACCTTCTCCTTGTTCAGCCTGGTGAGCGGGACATCAGTGTGCCTGATGAATAGAGTCACCTATTACAAGTGTATCAGGTGTGTTGTTTAGCCTTAAGGGCTGTGACTGTTCGGCACACTGGCTTTGTGAGCTATGTGTTGCACGTGTTTTGTTTTGGGGTAGCGGTTGCTTGGGTGTCTGCTTTGGAGGTCTCTGCTGCTTAGGCAGATTTTTATTTAGAGCCTCCGAGTATGTTTTTGTGTGTTTATGTGTTTGGTTTGCTGTCGTGGTAGGTCTATGTGAGACTGGAATTGTAGTGAGTGTGGTTTCCTTCTCCTCCTGACTGGTTACGCCAGTACTGAATTGAGAGAGCTTAGCCTCCAGTATGGCTATATGGTTGCATCTCTCACATGTGTTGGAATTTGTTGGGAGGAGGAGAGGGTTGTCTGTGTACATGAGGCAGTTGTAACATTGCCTCAAGATTCCCAGATTCACCAGCTGGACCGGAGAGGAGATTGACAACTGACCTTTGGACATGCTAGAATAGTATTGCGAATTCCTTTATAATTGAAAAAAAAGGGCTAATGGGGAACAAGGTACTCAAGGGGAGTTTGTGAAGGTGTAGTGCTTCTAATTTTTTAGTTCTGACTTATATAATTGCTTTAGTGAGCAAATGCCAGGTAACTTAAATGCAATGTGTTACAGGTAACGTAAATGCAAAAACGACAAACAGTAACTTTCTTTCAAGTGAAACAAGGAAATAAGTACAGTAAGCAATGCAGATATCACTAGGGATCCACAGAAGCACTGAAAAGCCACGTTTTAGGTGGAATTAGCATTTCAGGGAAATAACAAGCAAACAAACAACAAGCATAAAATCAAAGCTAGATTCAGCAGGACTGGATCTAGTCTATGCTACAGCAAACAAGGTGTACCAATTTCAGTAAGAAGCAGTTCAAATATGCAGGCACTATAAGCCTTTAACCAGAAATTCCCAGCTCAGAAGGGCAGAGTCCAGCCTCTCCTCCCACAAGAGTGCAGACCACGAACCCTTCTAATGTAAAATAACTGGCCTGAAGCCCAAGTGCTTAAACCAGAATTAATACACTTTTAGAATAACAAACACTGAGCCCTCAATCAGCAGTTCCCAACTTAGAAGGATGTAAGCTACCTGTTCTGCCACTACAGTGCAGACCACAAACCTTCTTAATGTAAAACAACTGGTCTGAAGCCCAAGTGCTTAAACTAAAAGGCTTAGAATGAGATACACCAAGCAGTAATAAATACAATTGAGTACTTTTATGATGATGCAAAAGCAAAATAAAGTAGGAAAAAACACAAATACAGTAAAAGCAGATAATCTTTTTTTTTTCAGAAAAGTAGCAACAACAGTAGTAAAAACAATTCACATGCAGTGCAAGCTGGCACACTTGAGTATGTAGCAATATTAGTCCACACACAGTTTGAAAAAATGTAATTAAATTAAAAAGGACTAAAAGCAAGTGCAGAAAGGGTTTATTAGGTAGAATGCAGTAAAGAGATGGGACTGGGGGAGTGTCCTAGATCAAATCTACAGTGGGGCGAGCACTGCAAAAGTCACCAAATTTAAACTACAACCAAGAACAGGGGGGGTGGTGAAACCAGTTTCAACAGAGATGTGAGGAATCAGAGTGCAAATTATAAAACCAAAAAAATATATATACTGATCTTTGTATATTTGCAGAACAGTAAGACAACAGATATCTAAGCAACAATTTAGCTCTATAATACAGAATAATACAGAAAAATATACTCATCTCTGTATATTTGCAGATAGTCTTGTAAGGCTGTCTCTCAACACACAGGTTCCACTTTAAAATGTTAAAAGAGGCAAAAGCAAAATAAGGTAATAAAGTAGGAAGAAACACAAATACAGAGATTCAGAGACACACACAATATTTACTGAATGCAAGCCACACAATATTTACTCATTCAAATCTTAAATAAGTGGAGAAAATATACTTAAATCAGCTTATGTCCAGTTGATGTATGCAGACAAGTCTCAGTAGCCAGCAACTCGATTTAAAATGATTACTAGAAATGTAACCAACACAGATTTTAATGCTTGCAGAAACCCCCAAGCTAATTAAGACTTAACAAAGGAATTTCACAGCAGTCTAACAACTACTGCAGAGATTCAGAGACACACACATCAGAGACACACACAATATTTACTGAATGCAAGACAAACAATATTTATTCACTCAAATCTTAAATAAGTGCAGAAAATATACTTAAATCAGCTTATATCCAGTTGATTTTTGCAGACAAGTCTCAGTAGCCAGCATCTCAATTTAAAATGATTACTAGAAATGTAACCAACACAGATTTTAATGCTAGCAGAACCCCCCAAGCTAATTAACACTTAACAAAGGAATTTCACAGCAGTCTAACAACTACTGCAGAGATTCAGAGACACACACAATATTTCTTTTGGGGGTCCTGTTTCCTCCCATCTGGATAGCAGTGATAATATTACAGACAATGCTTGAGGTACCAAGTTAAGAGGCTTGTGCACCCCCCTTTTTCCATTCTGCCTCCTATATCCACCAAGAGGTTTCCCGAAGTTTATCTGTTCAGAAAGAGTTTGAAGTTTGATGGTCTGTAAAACTGGTACACAACAAAAAAAGAATATGGAGATCCTGGTACCAATCCTAAATCAAATTTTGATTGGTATGTAAGGAGTCAAAGTTCTGGATGTTTTACAGTCCAGTCCATCCTGCTTCTTAGGCACATGATGAAATGAATGTACTCAAGGAGATACATACTACAAACAAGGTTTTAAGGGTTTTTCATTTACCCTCCAAATCCCTAGTCATTGCGGAAAACATAGCCAATTGAAAACTGATTCCTTACAGGAACCTTACAGAATCCAAAGTTTTCATAGGGATGCAACTGGGTACCACAATCTATTGTCTTCCACACTTTGATGTATCAGGTGTGGGATCTCTTAATTTCTTTTCAGTGAAACCGCCATTGTTAACCATTTATTCTGTCAGTTTTTCCTTTTCTCTAGCTGTATATCTATCTATATGTATCTATATATAAATGTATATATAAACAAATAAACTTCAAACAACACTGGCATAGAAAGAAGGAATAATGAGACTAAAACCGGTAGTTTTTAACACTTTTGTCCCTTTACTGTATTGGAACTTCATCAGAAAACAAGTAAAGTCTGCTGTTATTAAAGTTAAATAGAAACTTAGCGTAATAAACTTTATAGAGCAATCTAGTACAATGAAGCATACATAAGTCAGAACCAGTAAAATGAATGTGCATTATCACCATGGTAACAGTTAATGAAACCATCTTAGAGCGCATTTTACATTTAAGTTATCATTTCACCCAGTTGGAGCCTCCTCCCGCAAGAAAAGCTGCTATCTAAGTTCTTTGACTTCAAGGAGGGTGTTGTAATCACCCACAAAAAGATCAACTTGCTCAATTATAAAAAAAAAAAATGAAAACCTGAGAAGTTTACGCATAATCCTGAATGCTTGCCAATTGCATTGCTAATGTCATTAGTTCGTATTGCTGCACAGTGTTCCTTAACTGTGTCAGAGAGTTTGTGGCTGGTTTTGCTGATATAAAAAGAGGAACAGGTGTTACAAATATCAGCATAGACTACACATTTGGATTGACGATGAAAATGTTTGTTAAACATTAAAGTATACTTGCAAAGCTTGAAAGTGTATGAATTGCCTGTATAAATAAATTGGCAAACCACACAATTATTACATTTAAACATTCCTTTAGAATTGTTAGTGTCATTCAACAAATTGCTGCAGTCATTTAATAAAAATGGTTCATCTCTAGTTTCAAACATACTTCGTAGGGTTTTAGTCTGTTTGTAAGAAAATGATGGTGCGCTTCCAAATAGGCTTTGTAAGTCAGTATTGCTGGAAATTATGTTCCAATTATTATTTATGATGGGTCTGATACCTTGCATGACCCTGCTGATGGGAATGGGAAAACTAAGACATCTACTTTGTGCTGTTTCATTATCACTCATGTTTTTTGGTGAGAAGCCGACTTTAAGAATGGGTTGGAACTTGGAGTTTTTAGCAGTTGACACTTTGTTGGCAATGTGGTCAATTAGTCCTGCAGGGTAATGTCTATGTAAAAACATGAGTTTAAGAAAATGGCTCTCCTGCAAAAACGTGGAATCCTCACTAATGCTTGTGTTTGTTTGTGTCTTTCAGCTTTTCCCGATTAGGGGTCGCCACAGCAGAACTCACGTACGCTAATGATTGGCAGTTGATTTTTACGTACCGGCTTGCCAGGCCTGACGCACAACCTTCAACGAAGGTACGCCCATTCACACATGTCTCCACGCAGAAGACGCTCTAGCTGAGAATCGAACTGGACAGCATCTTACTGTGAGGCGACAAGACTACCGCAGCACCACCACCGCGGATAATCTGATGAACTGACGCCTTACTACATTAACTTTTATGTAGTAAGAGTGTTGGCTCATGAAATCAAGGAAATTGTTCTTATATGTATCTTTCCTATGAATTGTAGAAACTATGCAGTCATTCACTGTCTCTAAAGAGATCAAAGTTTCCAAAAAGAGACAGTATGACCGCAACCAGAGAGTTCAAAAGTGAGGAATTGCAGACTGTCTGGCAAAGATGTAATGAATGTATCCAGTTCAGGTTGGGAACCATTCCACACAAGAAAGACATCGTCTAGGTAACAACGATACAAAGTTACATGTTGAAATCCTGGTAATTAAACAGGTTTTTCAGATTCCCCATAACCCAGTACAAGATTTGCATTTTCGACCCCATAGCCACACCTTTTATTTGTTGGTAAACTTTATTATTGAAACAGAAAAAGTTGTTGTACAAAACTACTGAAATAAGTTCCATAACAGTTTTAATTCTGTCAGTGGAAAAAAACGATGTGTTTCTGTCGATAGCATTTAACTCTGTTCATTCCTTCTACATGAGGAATATTAGTATATAAAGAGACTATATCCAAGGTAACTAGAATACAGTTATTAGTGTGGAGTTTAGACACAAATAGATCAGTTAAAAAGCCCCATGAGCCCCGTAGGTAAAACTTTACTTTCTGCATAATGGGGTTAAGAATATAATCAACATACTCTTATTTTCTGTTTTCGTTCTTTTATTCAGTATGATGTGGCGAAAGAGTGGGTTTTGGGCATTTTTGTGTATTTTTGGAATGCCAAACAGTTTGCCCAAAGATGGGTTTGATATTTTCATGAGCATGTATTCATCTAAAGTGATATGGTGTGACTGCTCTAAAAACAGTAACAAGTCATCTATTTTACTAAATTGTTCTTATACAAAATCCATATTTACAAGTTTAAAATAAGCACCGTTGTTTAAGTCTCCTTTGATTTTATAGATATATTCTGTTTGCTCCATAAATGTATATATATTTGTTTGCAAATCCTTCAGTAGTCTTGACAGTACCTTGGTCTATTTTTTACCAACCTTGGTCTTCTATACACACACCCATTTTGCAAGCATTGTCTTTCACTGCTGGACTCATTCAGAGGGCATTTTTTCGAGAAAACCATTCTTTTTCCTCTTCTGTTTACTCAGTATTCTCAGACATTCCCCAAGTATGGTGGGAGCGTATATTAAGTGAAAGATGATCAAACCTCATGGTCCCCCCTCAGAGACCAAATATTACTCGTCATCATCCAGATACAAGAGCAAGTCTTCTAATGCTGCTAGGCTTTCAGTAAGGCCTCCTGTATGCCTACCCTTCTTTTACCATTGATTCCGATGTTTCTGCATAAACCCAGCAGTCTGAGGATTTCTGTGGTCTCATTCCCCCTTTCTGGCATCTTCAAACAGGGCTGTCTCTCTCTCCCCCTCCTGGTTTCATCTGAAACATCCTCCAGGGGGTTCAAAAGCTTAATTAGGATCTCCTATCTCCCCTGGGGAAGATCAAGTTTCTCTTTTTCATACTTTCTGGCTAACCACATGGTTTGTCCATTTCCGGTCATAGTACTATGATCCAACCTAGCTTCCCATTTTCGTGAAGAATTCCTTCTATAGTTTTTTTTTTTTTTGGAAGAAATGGAAACATTGCTCTTATGGACTTTCAATCAGAACATGGCCTTTTCTCAGCTTCTACTTTCCCTTTCTTGCTAACCTTTTCAAGTAGATGCCAAGTTTTTCTCTAATACTGAACTTCCATTAACAGTTATATCAACTTTTTCACTCTTAAAACAAATTCCTTTAAAAAAAAAATGTTTGGATAGCAATTACATTGGCAAAATAATTTCAGAACTTCAGGCCTTGTTTGCCAAGCCTCTTTGCATTATTTCCCATAAAGATACGGTATGCCTCTGGACCAATCCTTGTTTTATAACCGAAGGGACCACAGAGTTGAACACTAATCATCCATACGATAGTCATTTGTAGTTCCCAGTTTGTCTAATTGTACCTATCACATGATACACCAGCTTGATGTTCAGATACAATTTTTTATTCTTCATGGGTTCAAACAGCTAGGAAAGGCTGTCCAGCTGTTTCTTTCCTTTCCTTCTAATTGCTTAGATTACTGACCGTATTTTCGCTCTTTTATTCCCAAAGTAGTTTGGAATTGCTTTATGCCTACTACATCTGCTTTTCTCCCTCTGCTTCTATTGAAGTTATTGGTGTTGCAGTCAGTTGGCCTAAGACCTGTAAGTCTGTGACACAAGTTGGGCATTGCCCCCAGAAACAGGCCGAAGCATATGGCAGCTACTGCAGGTCCTGTAACAATCCCTGGGAAACCCTGAGTCATTCCAGCAAATTCTCGTGCATGCTCTGTGAAGCGGACATGCTCAGTGAAGGGTGAGTCAGCAAAGTCAAAGCATGTGTCCCCACCCAGCTGCATAGTCAACTGTCGTAACTGTGGTGGAAATCACCAACTCAAAAGATACAATTGCTTAGCTTTTGGTCAGCAGTGCCACAAATGTAAAAAGTGGAATCATTTCAAAAAGTTTTGTGAATCAAATAAGACACATTATTTTATTAAAAGAGAGCATTCCAAGAGGCAAGTTGATCAATTAGAAAGATGTGACCCTACTTTTTATGTTGCTGGTATGTCTGTGCTTGGGGAAACAGTCAGTGCAGTAGATTTATGGACAAAGAATGAAATCTTTTGTACTGTTTGGATTAATGGGAGTCCAGTGGAGCGGCTCAAAATGCAATTTTATGTCAGCAGAAACATTTGCTAGACTAAAAGCTGCAGAACAACTTGATTTGAGAAAGTGTGAGAAGCTTGTTGCTTATGGTGGTGAAGAGATTCATACCATAGACTCAGTAGTGCTTTCATGTTACTCTGCTGGGAACAACTATGACTTGCAGTTTTTCATAGTCATGAGACATGTGCAGTCATTGTTAGGCCTCAGAGACAGTTTGAAAATGGGACTGGTTTAACTTAATAAAGAAATTCACAATGTAAGCCAAAATGACATTGTAGATTTCACCCACACTATTTTTTCTGAGTGTGCTGATATTTCTGCAGACAAACTAGGCAAATTACCAGTTGTGTACTCCATGGCGTTAGACCCAGAGGTCAGCCCAGTTATCAGACCAGCACAGAAAGTTCCAGTAGCTATGTAGAACAGAGTCAAAGCCGAGCTAGACAAAATGGTGCAGCTTGGAGTAGTTTGTCAAGCAGAAGAACCAACTGAATGGGTATCCTCCATGGTGGTAGCTCATAAGAAAAGCTCAGACAATATCAGAATATGTATTGATCCAAGAAATATAAACAAAGCATTAAAAATGCCTCATCATCCAATGTGCACAGTTGAAGAAGTTGCTGCCCATATACCAAACGCCACTGTTTTTTTCTGTCTTAGATGCAAAGAGTTAATTTTGGAAGATTTTGCTTGACCAAAAATCTTCATTGTTAACCACATTTGGTACGCCATTTGGAAGATACAGATTTCTGAGAATGCCATTTGGAATAAAGTCTGCCAGTGAAGTCTTTCAGCATGCACTGCAGCAAATATATTTCTGGCTATCCGTGTGCTGTTATAGTAGATGATATTCTAGTAGGAGGCAATGGTGAAGTTGAACATAACAGAAACCTCAAGAAAGTTCTGGAAAGAGTATGTGAAGTGAATCTTAAGCTGAATCCTCAGAAGTGCAAGTTCAGGCTATGAGACGTTACTTATGTTGGCCACTTGTTTACCAGTTCCAT
This sequence comes from Protopterus annectens, assembly GCF_019279795.1. NCBI lineage: Eukaryota > Metazoa > Chordata > Ceratodontiformes > Protopteridae > Protopterus > Protopterus annectens. The sequence goes on along the minus strand of NC_056728.1, from coordinate 1,749,936,841 downwards.
CTTATGGCCAAATCCTTCAAAGCAAACACCAATTCTCGAGATGCTAGCTCTAGACAATGTGCAAGCCCTACAACATTTTCTTGGCATGGTCAACTATCTAGGCAAGTTCATTCCAGATTTAAGCCAGCTTGTATCACCGCTTAGAGAGCTGAAATGCAAAGATGTAATTTAGACATGGTCAGAACAACACCAAAGAGTATTTTATGTCCTGAAACAGAAAATTGCCAACACACTATCTCTCACCTACTATGATGTTCACAAACCAGCTACTCTTTCCTGTGATGCTTCTAAATTTGGTCTAGGTGCAGTCTTTCTTCAAGAGGGTAGACCAGTATCCTATGCATTGAGAAATATTACACAGACTGAGATGCAGTATGCCCAAATTGAGAAAGAGCTTTTGGCAATTGTGTTTGCACGTTCAAAGTTCCATGGTTGTATTTATGGTCGAGCTATCCAGACTGAAACTGACCACCAACCTTTAGTTACTATTTTGAGAAAGCCCATGCTTACACCTCCAGCTAGACTGCAAGGCATGATGCTCAAATTCCAGAAGTACAATTTTAATCTTGTTTACATGAAAGGCAAACTTCTTTATCTTGCTGATACCTTATCCAGATCACCCAGAAAAAAACACAGAACAGCATAACAATGAACAACGTGATTTTGAGGTCATGGAAGTGAGAAATTATTCCTCCACACATCTTGATAAGCTCAGAACTCACACAGCCTCAGATCCAAGAAGAAGCTCAACCACTTTATCAGTCGAGGATGGCTGTCCAAGCAATCTTGTTTACCAGTAGAAGTACAACAGTATTTTCCATACAGAGATGAGATATTGTCAGACAATGGTATCATCATGAAAGGTCTTAAGGTGATTATTCCAAAATCCTTGCAACAAGAGTATATTAAGATCTTGCATCATGGCCACCCGGGAACTAATTCTACCAAAAGAAGAGCAAGATGTGTAATATTTTGGCCTTCTATGTCAAGAGATATTGAGAAAGTACTTTCATCTTCTTCAGTATGTAATAGTACAAAGCCGCATCAACAGAAAGAACCACTTCATTTAAGCTAGATTCCTGAACTACCTTGGTTGACAGTAGCCACAGATATCTTTGAGTGGAATAGTCAACATTACTTGGTGTTAGTAAACTCTTATTCATATTGGTTCAAGATTGACCTACTTCCCAATCTTACCTCCAATACTGTCAATACTGAGTTGAAGCAACATTTTTTCTGTCCATGGTAGTCCACACACAGTTATTTCTGACAATGGTGCACAGTTTACTAGTCAGCAGTTTAAGAAATTTGCAGAAGAGTGGGACTTTGTTCATATCACGAGTAGTCCTGAATACCTTCAGTCAAATGGCTTAGCTGAATGTGCAGTTCAAAGTGCAAAACAGCTGCTAGAGAAACCCAGACGTGATACCGATGTTTTACTAAACTTGCTAAATCTCAGAAACATTCCTCGTGATAAACATCTTGGCTCACTTGCCCAGAGACTTGCAGCGAGACAAACCACAACCACATTACCAATCAGCAGTAATTTGTTAGTTCCATGTGCTAAGAACAACAAAGCAGTAAAAGTCCAAGTGTTGAAAAAGCGTTTGTCCCAGAAGTCTTGCTATGATAAAACCAGCAAACCGCTCAGTTCATTAAAAAAAGGGAAGATAGGGAGGATGCAGACTTCAAAAGGTTTTGATTGCATCAGATTTGTGCAAAGTTTGTGGCAAGAGCCGATATCTTATATTGTGGAATCACAAGGAGTGGAATTCGGATGAAATCAGAAGCATTTGTTACCAGTGTTACAGCGTCTTGCCTGTGACAAAGACTCTAGTTCTCAAAGTGACTTGTCCAACGTTCTTGTTCCAGAGGACATTCCGTCAGCAATCCCTGTTCATGAGACAATCCCTGAAACTCCTCAAGCAGAACATTCCCCAGTGACTGCCCCAGTTGCTAAACCCATTCCTAACTATTATGTCACGAGATCAGGTCGCATCTTGAAACCTATTTCCAGATACACAGCAACCTGGACATCTTTTTCTTTATTAGTGCCGGTATAATTGCATGCCTATTCAAATGTTATTGTTTTTATGAAGATAGCTCAATAAAGAGGGAGGATGTAGATCAGTGTGTGTGATATACCTTAAAGAAGGGTTCAGGCACCTAGGCAGTGAGACATTTCCCTGTGGTACATTTGACTGGGGACACATGGCTGAAGTGACATTCAGCTGCAGAGAAATATGGCTGTTTGCAAATTCCCTGTGGGCAAAGAAAAGCGTATCCTGCCATGCTCGCAGCTTTAATAACCAGATGAATGGTGGCAGAAGAAGTAATGAGTGTTGTGCTGAGTGTGCAGTACATACTTATGTAACTACAACATATAGAAGTGTGCTACAGCATGGAGGAAATCCTGCAGGATACTATAGTCACATTTATGCTCTAGTATGTGTTTTAGGTAATGTTCCCCAGACACTGTGAAGGGGGTAGTTGTGCTCACACTCCAGTTATAAAGGCACTGCCCATTGTGCACTGCATTTTTACTGCCACTGACATGCCCTCTGGTCAGCCTCCTGCTGATGCCTGCCATATTGCCTGCTGTCTCATGTTCCCTTGGGGATCATGGACATTGTTTTCCCCTTGTGCATTTGGTTAATGAAGTTGTGGGCATGGCAGCATATGCTTCTCTTTGCCCACAGGGAATTTGCAAACAGCCATATTTCTCTGCAGCTGAATGTCACTTCAGCCATGTGTCCCCAGTCAAATATACCACTGGGAAATGTCTCGCTGCCTAGGCGCCTGAACCCCTTAAAGAAGCTTTCCAGTGAGTCAGCACTTGCATATAAGTACTGAGCACATGGAAGCAACAGTGCCATTTTGAGTGAGCAGCTAGTGTGTGAGCATGCAAGTATGTAGTCAGTCAGTGAGATAGTTTGTTTTAAGTTTAATGTTCCTGCCATCCATCCTGATGTATTATTTTATACAATACTTAAACGAACACTCAAGCCTCAGCTTTTTCTTAATGTATATAAGTAGAGCGACACTAACCTTAATCAAAGGAACTAAGTTTGCCAGTCAAGAACATATGCCTGATCTGCAAAGAAGGTTTGTGATCTTGAGGGATTATTGGGATGGGAATAGAGTAACACTGGCAAATGCTTATATTCTTCCCAAATCAAGTGGAAGGGAACTGAAAACAGTTTCAGTGAAAGTTATAACACAGCAACGGAGTTCTGCTAGTTGGGGTTAATGGTTTCAGGTGGGCCAGGAAGCTCTCAAATAACAAGCAAAGCTTGGTTCCTCAAAAAATATTTGAAGGTGTTTAGGTTGCAGGATGTTAACCAAGGAACATGTGGACTGAATGAGTATACATTTTATTCTCAGAAATATTAACACAGACAGGATTAGATAGGATATACATTTCTGTTGAACACTCATATCTAGTACATCAATGTGACACCCTTTAATCTTATCTGATTATGCCACCTGTATTGCTTAAAATAAAGAAAATAGCAAATAATAGCAATTTTAGGTATTGGCATGTTTGTATGCATCTATTGAAAAAGAAGACTTTTATCAAGCAAGCAAGCATTACAGCAACTTAAAATGGAAGGCAATAGATGGGATTCAGTAAAAAGTTAGAGTACAGTATTTTGTGATGAAGAAGGAAAGGGAGTAATAACAGGAAAGCAAGGGAGGAGATGTATGCCGGGCTTGAAAAGGGTTAAGTAATATCAGAGTAAGCATGGCATGTTACTAGAACAGGAGAGGGAACAATGGCAGCAAGCCAAGAGGGAAAAAGAGGATAATATAGGATTATCTAACAATTATAAAAGGATTGTGTTAGCATATATTTTAATGAGAAGCCTAAGAACACCAGAGTAGTAGCACAAAGTTTAAGACAGCAGAAAAAAAAAGAATAAAATATATTAAAGTTTAGAGATGGGACTGTGTGAATGATTGAACAAAGATCCTAATAAAGTTCTTGAAGTTTTGAGTAAATACTTTAAAGAGCCTTAGAAAAAAGAATTGTGGATAAGAGAGGTAGACAACCAAACTGAGGCCTTTCATAAGGTACTGCGTTTCCTACAGAGGCCTTTCACAAGGTGCTACAGTTTTCTAAACTAAATGAATAGAGTAGAGAAGAATTAATAGGAGAAATAAGGAGAGGAAATAGAGCACTTTGTTCATTGATTAGACCCTGAAAAGACTCACAGGTTGGATTGATTTCCAGTAGGAACGTGGAAGCCAGGAAAGGAATTGGTAGTAGATATCAGATATAGCATTTTCAGTAATATTCTTGAGGTAGGGGATATAACTAAACTATACAAACAAGCAACAGCAAGTGTCATCCCAGAGGAGGAGGAGGACCCTGTATGTCCTAGTTCCTACAGACCAATATCCTTATTAAAATAAGGGTTTTATGCCTATATTTGCAGGAAGATTAGTACAGAAATTGCATAAATTAGTAAACATGGATCATTGCGGATTTCTAGGTGGCAGACTGACATTTCACAACATAAACAGAGCAATGTCAGGTAGAGCAGCAGGAAAGAGAAAGTTTAGTGTTGATAGAGTTGAGCGGGGAGAAAGCATTCAACAGGGTAAGCTGGGATTTTTTTATACAAAGGTAAATATGGGATGTTAACAAAATGGTAAACATGATGATGGCTGTGTGTGGGGTGGACAGTGGCATTTGTTAAATTAACTGGTAAGTTGTCAAGAAGACTGAAGTTAGCTAGAGAGACAAGGCAGGGTTTGTCCCCTCTCACCCTATCATTTCCTCTATATATAGAACCATTGGCAATTTATCTGTGTCACAGACCAGAGAAAATATGTGCCAGAGATATTCAGTATGTTAAGACAATTTGTGAGGTTTTTAGATTATAGAATAAATTAAATAAAAGCTGAGGTGATTATCCACAGCTATGTTCTTGTCAATGACTTGGAGCAGGCATTTCCTTATCTGTGGGGCATGAGAGGGTGACATTCTTTGGATTCTGGTTAAAAAGAGATATGTACAAGGCAGCAAGAAAAATTTGGGATGATTTCAGCAAGAAGGTAATTGATAAAGTTCAGCAGTGGAAGTTGATGTATATGGACAATAGTTATCAAGGTACAAGCACTAAGAATGTTTGCAGTCCTACTAGTGTTGTGAGCAGGTCAAGCACATTTTGCAAAACCTGGCAAAGGTGTGTGGGATAAAATAAACAAAGAAACCAGGGAAGTCCTTTAGGTAGTGAAGAGACCCAGAGTAAATTATGAAAAGCTTTTCCTGCTGTCAGAACAGGGGAAAATAGGGTTATCAGACATTGATACCTATTACAGAGCACCACAAACCAGGCAGTTTTATGTGATGCAAAATGTTACGTTTGCCCCCCAGTGGAAGAATGCGGCTTTAAGATAAGCCAGAATGGGAGAAAAATCAAAATTGTTATTATTTTTTGCCAAGGGATATCGTCAAGATAGGAATAAGCATACAGAAAGTTATATATTAGGGGAAGTACAAAGTATATGAGGTAGTCAGTAGGACTGCTGACTGTTCTTAGCACTGATAGGTTTGGTAAGGCCCAAGAGTAAGGGTGAAGAAAAAGCAATAGCAGAAATTAAATGGAGGAGATCGGGAAAGGAGCCAAGATTTTGGGAGCAATGGCTACAGGATGGGAACCCCAAATCTTGGAAGGAAGGAAGAAATTAATTTGGCTTGAGAGAAAATGTGAGGCTTAGATATATGGGATTAATGAGAGAATATGGGAAAGACCTCAAAACATTAATAAGAAAGGAAATGCTGAAAGCGGTGAATACCTGAGGGAATCTGGGAAAGAAGAGTGCTCAGACATTAACACTTAGAATATATAAAACATTACTAGGAAAAATACATATGACAGGCAGAAGCGATACAGCATTTGTGGGAAGAAATTTGGGGAAAAAAATTAATTATCAATAATGGAAAGAAATAGACCCGTTCCCCCAGATATGTTTCTAAGGCCAGGAAGTTCAGAATATTTGCATGTAAGTATCTCTACAAATATTTTTATACTCTTAGTAAACTGCAAAATAATTTTTTCATAAGTGGATGTTAGCTGTTTGAGATGCATTCAAGGGGAAAAGGGTGACTGGGAAAACATTTTCTGGGAGTGTGGCCAACTAGATGACTTCAAGTGAGACTTGTGAGTGATGTTGAAATAAATTAGGGGTACCCACTTAGAGCTCATCAAATGCCTGATGCTACTGACTTGGGAGACTGATTACCAGACGCCAAGCCCATCTCACCATGGTAATGTTGGTAGTTAAACAAGCAGTTACTAGAAAATGGAAAAGGGCAAACCAAACAAAGCTGAAGAATGTGTAACAGATTTAATTAAAAAGGAGGATGAGACAAGGCAATGAAGAGGGATGAGGAAACGTTTAAAAACTGAAGGACTTGTGAATGAAATACTAGGCAAATGTCTTAGGAAATGGTAATTGGTGAATGTTAAGACAGTGTAATTATCAGGTTGAGTCCGGCCTGGCTGTATTAGCTGTACAATAGTAGAAAGCTAGGTAAAAATAATGCAACTACTAATGAATACCTATTATGTGCACTATGCATGTGGACTGCACAATGTGTGCAAATTTGTTTTTGCCACTGCAGATTGTGTTCAAAATATGTTTAAAAAAAAAAAAAATGAATATTCATAGTTATGACCCCAAAAGTTTGGATTTGTGAAGAGAAGATCCTGTCTATTTAATCTGGGAAATTTCTTCAAAATTGTTATGGAGGCTGTGGATGGTGGCCATGTGGTCTGCATGGCATTTCTTGACCTGGAGAAAGCCTGCAACACTATTCCCCATGCTGATATCATGCAAAAGCTTAATGCTTTAAAAATCAACCCAAATGTAGTAGGATAAATAACAAATTGGCTGAAAGTCTGAACCCACACATTCATAGGTTCATACTAGGCTATCTGCCCAAGGGCATTTATAAGCCTAGCCCAGAGTTTTGTGGCTTTCGCCACCCCTTTAGTTTGAAGGATACTATGCCCATTATTTTGCTGTGCCTCTGTCAAGCAGTGACACTGAGGTAATCCCTGGGGTATATCTGCGATCTCACATCCATTGGTCAAGATTTCTCTTGAACAAAGCCAGCGAGGTGCTCTGCCTCACATGTACCGGGATTTTGTTCCACAGCATAGGGAGTCTCTGGGTGATGAATCTGTCCCTCCAGCATGTCCTATTAATAACCGTGTCAAGGTTTAAGTCTCCCGCCCTTGTAGTTCTGAGGGATCTAGATTTTTTGAGGTGAAGCATGTTCATCAATTCCGGGTTGGACATGGCCTTGTATGTCAGGCACAGGTCACCTCTGAGCAGACGGTAAGCGACTGAATAGAGCTGGATTTCCTTCAAGTCGGGCAGCATAAGACATATTTTTGAGACCCTTTATCCTTTTGGTGAGGAACTTTTGGGGCCTTTCCAGTTGCTGCAGGTGTCGGGTCAGATACATTCCGATGACCTCCCTTGATCTAGATGTGAATCCCTTCATGATCAGGTGGGCAATGTAGAAGGTCTTCCTAACTACTTTGGCAATGTGAGTGTCAAACGAAAGGTTACTGTCAACCTGGGTCCCCAGATCCCTGATAACCTCTTCTGTGCTTAGTGGATTGCCACCTATATGGTAGCTAGGGGTAACCTTGTTTTTCCCGAAGGGTATGACTATGCATTTTTTGGCGTTTAACTTTAGGCCATGGCTCTGGCACCAGTTATCCATTTCTATAAGACCCTTCTGAAGGATATCTGTGTCAGATGTGTTCTCGACTATGGCGCCCAGTTTGCAGTCATCTGCAAACTTTGTCAGCCATAACCCTCCTGTGTTTGCTTGTACTTCTGAAAAGTAGATACCGAACAAGAGTGGGCCCAGGACTGAGCCCTGTGGGACACCACTTGTGACAGGCTTTGAGTCTGACATGGCGCCAGCAACTCTGACCCTGTGGGTTCTGTCACTTAGCCAGTTTGCAACCCATCTTGTGACGTATGGGTTTACATTTAAGTTTTTCAGTGATACCTGAGTGGGGTATTGTGTCGAAAGCCTTTGCCAGGTCGAGGTAGGCTGTGTGGACTGCCTTTCCCTCATCAATGGCCTTGGTGGCTGTTTCGAAAAAGTCAACCAAGTTTAAAAGGCATGATCTGCCTTTGACAAAGCCAAACTGGGTTGGATCCAAAGTCTGCAAGTCCCCTATGTCTTTATTTATGAGTTCCATTATGATCCTCTCCATAGCTTTGCAGATCAGGCTTGTCAAGCTGATGGGACGGTAATTTCCAGGGTCGGTGGAGGCACCGCCTTTGTGAAGTGGGACCACAGTTGCCGTCGCCACTCCTTGGTGCGTATCCTGAGGTGAGGCTAAGATTAAACAGCTGCCCTAACTGCGGGTTTAATTCCTCATTGAGTTCGTGGAGCACACAACCGGGGACACCATCTGGTCCCATTGATGCTGTGTTTTTCGCCTTGGAGAGAGCAGTTCTCACCTGAGCGTTAGAGATGTTTGGGGGGCTACAATCCTCTGGTATAGATATCTCTCCTTTGGGGAGAGTTTGCACTGAACCTGTCAGCCAGTATGTTGGCAATGTCTGTAGGTTCAGTAATTTTTACATCATTTTGAACTAATTATGAGCATATCTGGGAGTTTCCTCCCAGGTTTCTAACATAGCTAAAGAAGGCCTTATGATTGTCTTTTGAGTCCTTAGCGACTTTTCTCTCAAAATTTGCCTTGGATGATTTTATGAGAGATCTTAGTTTTTTACTTATAATGATCAAAGGTGTCTTCCCTTTTAAGGATTTTGCTCTATCTTGTAGTAGCTTCCTCCGTTTGTTGTAGAGCTTGTTTATGGCTGGGGTCCACCAGACTGGACGCTTGCCTTTGCTACAAAGAGTCTTTGTTTTGTTTGGGATTGCCTGATCCATGCAGTCCTGTAGATGCTGGTAGAAGGCATTTGTAAGTGATTCAGCGGTTTGAGTAATGGTTTCCGCAGGCTCGGGGGCCTTAGAAGAGACCACACTAGTCTTTAGAAGTGTGAAGTCGGCTTTTGAGAAGTTCTTCACTGTGGTCTTTTTTATCTCAGGTGGGGGCGGGATGTGGACTTCCAGTGAGATTAGTTTATGATCTGATCTCACCAGTGAGGGGTATACTTCCGGTGTTGAACATTGTGACCCCATGTTCGTGATGATGAGATCTAGTATGTTTTCTCCTCTTGTGGGGATGGTGACTAGTTGTTCCATGGCATTTGAGTTTATGAACTCTAGGAACCTTTGGGCTAGAGTGTTGGGGCTTGAGTAGTGTTCCCAGTCTATATTCGGGTAGTTGAAGTCACCTAGTATGATGGTGTTTGGAGATACATTTATCCCCTCCAGTGTTTTCAGGAAAGCTATGTGAGGTTCCTGAGTTTGAGGGGGTGGCCTGTAACATGCTACAAATTGCAGAGCAGTCTTGCCTATGGTTAATTGCACCTGGATGGTCTCCGATGCATCGTGCGTTGCCACCAACCTTGAGGTGTGGGTGTCCGAGTTTCAAATGCATCCTCAGAAGCTATGAAAGTGACTAGCAGTGGCCCTCATGACTCAGTGATGGGAGCTTTCATTTTTGGTATTTACTTCTTAGACCTCCAAGCAGAGGGCCAGGACTTCTACCTAACAAAGGTTGCAGGCAATTGCATTTTTTGTGTGGGGGTGGGGTGTTGTTAAGTTGCCCAAATTGCAAGACCTAAAGAGGTGATCAGTCATTTATACTCCGCATTGATCAGGATAATTATTGAGTATTATGCCTCCTTTATAATGCATCTCACTAAACTTATCAGTTAGAAAGGCCCTAAGGTGTCCTAATGAAAAGTCCCTCCGCTACCAAGAGATGTTGGCAATGCTGTCCCTTTATTCAGTGTTTTATAGACTTGAGAAGAAATCTCTGTCTTGCTTTCTGTGCAATTAGAAACCCAAATTACCTGTTTCTGTGCAAGTCAAATATTTCCACTATTACTAGAACCAGGGAGCTAAGTCTTCACCTACAGTTAAAGTACAGTTGGAGGGACAGGTTTATAGATTGTCTCTCAGACCGCTGGAATAAACGTCCATTGCATGTTAAGCAGTGTGACTAGCTATCTTCTTATAATTATTTTTTCCAGGATTGAGCAGCATGGTTCCCCCCTGGAGCAAGATGACTTGTGGCCTGAGGGAGAGTGCAGGAAAGGGGAGAATCACGTGACTTTGGAACGTCTGTGAATCTATGATTTGTAAATAAAAAGGGTGTCCCTTTTTACAAAAGCTGTTTATAGATTTTATATATATATATATATATATATATATATATATATATATATTTCTTTTTTTTTTCCTTTTAATTTGAAGCTTGTCCTTTAATGAATGAAGTAATTAAATTAATTTATAATTTGATAAGTCTATAGGGCACTGGTCAGCTGACCTTTTTAGCCATGACCTGAGCAAAAAAGCAGGTAAGATATATAACATGAATAGTACATGTTTCTTTTACATGTACATAAAGATGCAGAAAGACTCTTATGAGAAAGAGGTGTCTGAAGTTGTTGGCAGAGGATGTTGGTTGAGGAGAAGTTTGGGACATGAAGACATGGCAACTTATTTTTCCTAAGGAAGGAGGATTTGGCTTAATGGCTGTCCTATAGTGCTTCATTAAATATTCCTGAAGTTTCTAAACACAAACTCCCTGGACCAGATTGTCAGTACACCAACAAGGGATGCAACCATATTGGATCTGATCCTCACTAGTATGGGACCTGGAATATTCAGGAACTACTCTAAGGCTAACTTCCTACTATTAAGTGATAACCTGTCAAAATGTCAACCCCCAGTAAACCCTGAGAACACTGCTGCCTATGCAGAACTATTCACAGACATCCTATACAAGCATGTTAATAGCTGCATAGAGGCAGCTGTACCCACTAGGGAGAAGTACAGAACTAACTCAAAAAACAAGCCACCCAGGTAGAATTGCAACATCAGTAGTGTTTATAACAGAAGGAAGAAAATCATCGCAAAAATTAGGAGATGCAACACCCAGCAAGATAAAAACACTCCCATCAAACTAAAAAAAAATCCAGAATACAAATAGTCTACTAAAGCCAATTTTGTGGTAAATATGGCCACCCAGGCCTGCAACAACCACAAGGCATTATTTAGCTATGTCTGCAACCTTAAAGACAATACACAGTTGTGTGCAGAGCTCATTGTAAATGGATCCACCTATACTGAGCCACAAGATATAGCAAACCTACAGGCTGACATTCAGCTCCAACTTTACCCCTCTCTCTCCATCAACCTTCTCTCAGGAAATACCATCAAATATAACTTGCCTTGCTATCAGTAGAGAACAGGTCCATAATGCTTTCTGTAAGTTCACGAGGATTGCATCAATGGGCCCAGACAGTATCCCAGGATGCATTCTAAATAGCATGAAACATGATCTACCAGGCTGTCTGCAATTGATTTTTAACTGTAGCCTCCAAACAGACTTTGTGCCTTATGAATGGAGAACAGCAACAGTCATCCCTCTGCACAAAGCTGGGTCATCTACAGACCCTGGAATCTACAGACTCATAAGTATCACTATTGTCATATGCAAAGCCATGGAAAAAAAATATCATGGAAATGATCAGTAATGACATAGGGAACCTCCAGACACTGTTCCCAACTCACTTTGGTTTCATCAAAGGCAGGTCATGCCTACTTAACCTGGTGGACATTTTTGAGCAGGTCACCAAAGCAATATATGAAGACAAAATGGTTCACATTGCTTACCTTGACCTGGCAGAGGCATTTGATACAATCTCCCACTCTGGCATTGTTGACAAACTTAAGAGGTTAGGTACAAACCCATATGCCACCTGGTGAAATAGTCAGCTGGCTTACAGACAGAACCCAGGAAGTTATAACTGGGGAGTCCTCCTCTACAAAGAGGCCAGTCACAATTGGAGTCCCTTAGGGATAGGTCCTGGGACCACTCCTTTTTAGCATTTACTTCTCTGAAGTCAAGGCCAATGTCAGTGGTCTCTGGCTGAATAAATATGCAGATGAGTGCAAATTAGGAGATGTAATTGAATTTCTCACCAACAAAAATGTTCTCCAGGAAGGGCTGACAGAGACAAATAACTGGTGCCAGAGCCACGGGCTCCAACTAAATGCCAAGAAATGCATAATTGCATCTTTCGGGAAGTCATCCATCCCTAGTAACTATCAGATTGACAGCACACCCCTAACAGTTGATCCAGTAGTCAGGGACTTGTGGACTCACAGTAGTGAGGAAATCATTCTATGTTGTGCAACTTAGAAGCAAAGGTATGGCATCTAGGTCAAAGGAAGTCATTGTTCCACTGTGTTCAGTATTCATCAGACCTGTCATTTAGTACAGTGTCCCTTTTGGTATGTACCTAACCAGGCATATCTAACAATTGGAATGCCCACAGAGGTTCCTCATTAAAAGAATACAGGGCATGAGTAGCATGTCCTATGCAGACTGTCTCAAGGACTATCTCTGTAGTTTGCTTCCTGCAGGCTGTTGAGGGGAGATCTGTGCCTGGCATACAAAGAATTGTCAGACTCCAGTCTGATGGAGCTCCTGCATATCCGCAAAACAAAAAGCGCCAGTATTACCCATTCTAATGACTTGAACCTTGCGTGAAGTATAAATAGGACCTACTAGAGAGACAGGTATGTATCCCAGAGACTGTCCCTCCTCTGGAACATGTTCTCCTTTCATGTGAAATAGAGTGCCTCCCTAAACCATTTCAAGTGTAACTTGGGCAATTGAGTGGGGAACAGGAAATTTATCTCTGGTTTTGCACCTGTGTCTCTAATGGATACCAGCAGCCTGTAAATGGTTCATCTCCCAGGCCCCTGCTTGTAAATGTTTCACCTCCCAAGCCTCTTACACTTATCAAGGGTACCAGAACTTGTCAGAGATCTGGGATGCGCAGCTAGGCTTAAAAAGGCCCTTGTGGTCATTGGCGTAGTAAACACTGAAGAACTTGTTGGTAGGTTTGATGTAGCTTGCCATCACTGGGATTAGTTTTCCAGTCTGTTCATGATTTAACTGCCTGCTTTAGCAGACTTTTTAATTTGGTGGTATGCCTTACGTTATAGATGTTTGGTGAAATAGCAGACAGGTGTCTACACTGCTCTCATTATAAAGTGGACTCCAGTCTATTCTCCCTAGGTGAGATCATAATGCAGATTCCATAGTCCCTGGAAAATATCCACAGTGGCACATAGGGATGATATAGTTTTAGTTGTAAATGACAGCAGGACAGTATACAGCACGGGTCTCTTAAGTTGATTAGTTTTACTGCTAAGCCTATGTTTTGGTGAGGTATGGTGGTAAGTACCAGGTCAAACATGGAGTGTTGACCACTTATTATTATTATATGTAGTGGATTATTTTACTAATTGTGAAAGTCCAGTTATGACAAAAAACACTTTGGGCTGTGAGGGGAAATTAAGATAGGAGAGGAAAATGTCAGCTACAGCCTAAAACTGTGAAGGTAAGAAAGAGAAAAAAGGAAGCCTCATTTGCCACCTAATGCTTTAAAATTAATGTTGAAGATAGGAAAGATGTATCCTTAGCTGCCACCTAAGACCAAGAATGTAACAAAGATTGCAGAAGAAAGCCATAGCTGTCACCTAAGGGTGTAAGCTTCAAGAGAAAGGTAGAAAAGGGTATAGTATTCCATCTGCTGGTACAAGTAAATGAGTTAGGAGTAGGCAAGGGTGACGGGATTCCATCCTGGTTTGTTGGGGGATGAGATTAGGGATACCACAAGAGTAAAATGTATGCAGACACGTAGCCTGTTTCTCCATCTGCAGATGTCGAGTTGCTTGAAAATCACCAAACTGTACTGTACAGTAATGCATTTCTTTTTTTGTAATGACTTCTACACTTTCAGATTTGTGCTGTATTCTTTGCTTTCTTACCACAGAACCTCTACTGCTGTGTTGTAAATACCTTTAGGCATCTTTTTTATAAAATACTGCAAAAGCTTCTGTGTGATATAAATCCACTGTATATTTCTGGCAGAAAATACAATGAGAAACAAAGTCGGCACAAGGCCAAACTCCGAAGAGCCAAAGACGTTTTTGTCAGAGAAATGAATCAGAGAGAGATGAGAATGAAACAGCTGGAAAATGATCTCACATTAACAAAGGTTCTAGCAGAAAAGGTAAGGTACCTAGATTTTTATTATACTTTTGATCTTTATCTCCCTTTGTAGTGTTAGCAAAGTAAATGCTGATGCTATAACAGTGCTGGACATAGTCAATAAACAACTAGTAATAATTCTAATTTATATACATGCATGATGTTAATATTCCTGTACTTCAAATAATTTTGCTAATTCTTCTGTTCAGAATTGGGTGGTACAGTGGTTCAGCTTTCAGTATTGCTGCTTTCTCAGAGTACTTCTGTTCATTTCCCAGCTGGAGTGCCTTGTTGTAAGGTTTGCATGTCCTTCTTGTGCCCACATTCATTTTCTGCAGTTATTCTGTTTCTTTCCATACCTGAAAGACATGCAAGGGTGAACAAGAAATTCTCCTGATCACTCGTGTTTGTGTGGTGTATGACTATTAGGTATTGAATTGCTGCACTTTCCAATATTAGTTGTCTGCCTTGTGTCCGTGGAGTGATGGTGTAGGCCTTGGCTCCCCATGACCCTGAGTAAAATTAAGCAGGTATTGGAAAATTAATTATTATAGCTATTCAGAATCACATATGTGAATTTTTAGCTCTTTCAGGATTCTTTTAGTGACTCTGTTACCTTAAAAGGACTGTGGAACAAGTTTTTATGCAACAGTGAAAAGACGGTCCTTAATTGAAACAAAAATCCATTATCCATTCTGCAGTCAGATTCACTAATGTAAAATAATTTAAAACATTTTATGATGTTATCTTTATTTTATTTACAAAATTATCTCTATGGTTTGAGACATCTTAGAGCTGTTAGTACTATCACATTTCAGAATTCAGGAATCCTGAGCCACTGGTTTATATGGTGAAAGGGGAATTATAATATTGGACATTTTGTATGCGTGTGTGTGTGTGTGTGTGTGTGTGTGTGTGTAATGTTCTCTGTACCAGTATATTTGCATAAATTTACTACAGAGACACCATACTCCAGAATGCCAAGAAGTTTTTATTTACATTTGTTAACCGGGAGTGTCCGACTGGACGTAGGTCCATTTTCAGCGGAGGCCCGGGGAGAAAAGCTCCACAGTTAAAATAAACAGACAGTAGTTACATTGGATTACATAGCGATTAACAGTTTAACATAGCAATTAATTACAAACATATTTACAGATGAAGAACATAGTACATCAGTAGACAACTAGAATCTTTATCTGTGAAGTACATAACAGACATTAACAAATGTTACAATAAGCCTGCTGTACAATAAGTACTAGGCTTATGAGCATCTGAGCTTGCTATAATCAAGGAAGTTAATGGGGTGGAAAGAAAGGTAGTGGTTGAATGGGGTGGGTGATATTAGAATGGGAGTTGCAAGGGCATAGTCAGCATGTTTTTAGGTGTGCTTTTAGTAAAGTTTTGAAGTGGGTGCATGATGGTTCAGAGGTAATTGGGGTGGGAGGGAGTTCCATAATTTGGTTATGGTGCAAGAGAATAGTGCTTCACCAGCAGAGTTATTGGCTTTGGTAAGTGATTTTTGTTGCTGGATCTTGGTGGTCTGGTGGTGCGATAGGGTTGGAGTAGATTCTGGAGGGATGGGACATTTAGTGGATAGTTTACTAGTTTGTGGGCAAGTGATAGTTGATACCATTGAAGGAGGTGAGGGAGTTCAAGCCAGCCCAGTTCAGCAAGTGAGAGACAGTGGTGACTACGGTAGGATGCCCCTGTGGCGAATTTGGCGATTTTGTTGTAGCAGGTCTCTAGCTTGTTTAGATTGCATTGCCTTAGGTTGGTATATATTGGAGAGGCATAAAGTAGGGTGGAGATAAGGTGGGAATTTGCTATTGAAATCTTTGCTGCTTTGGTGAGAAGTTGCTTATTTCTGTGGACTATTTTTGTGGACTTTTTTATGGTCATGGATATGTGAATGTCAAATTTTAGTTTATTGTCTATTTCCACTCCTAGCAATTTGGTGTGTTCAGTTGAGTATATAGTGGTGTTGTCTTTTGCCGTGATGTTAAAGTGAGAGTTGTTTTGAATATGTTTGGTGGGTTGGAAGATGAGTAGTTTAGTTTTGTTTGGGTTGAGAATTAATTGGACATCGGATAACCAAGTTTCAACAGAGGAAAAGGCTTCCTGTGTGACTTTTTGCAGTTTGGGTAGGGACTGGGCTGAGCAGATGATGGTTGAGTCATCTGCATATTGTATGAGTGTTTGGTGGCAGAGGCTAGATTATTAGTGAAAACAGAGAAGAGTAGGGGTCCAAGGATGGATCCTTGGGGGAACCCCTATGGAGACAGGTAGTTGGGGAGATATGTCATTCTGCCATACAACGGATTGTTGGCGGTCAGACAGGTAACTCTGAAACCAGTTGGTGACTGATTGAGAGAAGGATAGGTTATTGAGGACAGAGATGAGTTGTTTGTGTGGGACCATGTCAGATGTTTTAGATAGGTCTAGGAAAGTAGCAGAGGAGAGATGGCCATTGTTTTTATGCTGAAGGATAATGTTAGTAAAGGAGAGTAAGGCAGTGGTGGTGCTATGGTTTGGTAGGAAACCATGCTGAGTATTGGAAAGGAGGTTGTTAGTAAGGAGGTAGTCTGAGACCTGAGAATGTATGCATCTCTCTAGTGTTTTGGAGAGTGGAGAGAGAATAGCTATGGGGCGGTAATTGGTTAGTTCTGTGGAGGGGCCGCCTTTGTGGAGGGGAATTATATGTGATACTTTCCACATTGTGGGAACGTAAGTTCAAATCAGTTCTGTCAAATAGTATCATGGCCACTAGCAGATTCAAGGCATGTAGGGTTTAAACTGTGCACATCATGTACAAGTGTCAAAAGCAAACGTTAACAAATTACTTTACTGGAAATTTTTTTACCTTTTGACCCTAAAAACTAGAGCAACAGTTAGCAAAGTGGTTCTGCTAACACAGCCTTCAGTATGGCCTCCCCATCACGGAAAAAAAAAATCTTCCCTGCAGATAGCTGCTAACAAAAGATGTTTGTTTGCAACTCTGATTCCATGTCATAGAAACTACTGCTTTACCTTAAATATCATGTTCATCGAAATCTGTACATACCCAAAACTGCTGCTGCTGTGTCTTCAGCTGCATTCTTGTCCTGAAAATGTTATTATGGTCCTCATTCTTAACATACGGCCAGAATAAAATTATTTTAAATTCCCATGCTTGTGGCATACAATGAAACAGTATTTCCTAACTTTGAACTATCACTCAGGTTGCGCTAATGGCATGAATTTGGGGTAGTTGTGCTTTTGGAGGAAAGTTTTCATGTGTCATTTTCACTTCACACCATTTTCTTCAAGAGGTATCATAGCATTCACTGATTTGATGTAGAGATAACAGAAAATTTCAGGCAGTGCACAAACACTTTATGATGAAACACTGCCTAACACGCATATGTAGATCCATTCTGCCCTCTCTCTGGCAGTTTGTCAAAGCTCAGAACTCCTCATAAATGGGCAGTGGGAGGAGTTCTTATTTTTGACAGACTACCAGAGTAAGTGTAGAGTGGCAGTTATAGCCCCATAAGATAGTAAGACAGTGTGTTCTACAAACATTTACTTTTATAGGTAAGTGGAACTTGTGCAACTGTACTTTTTCTTAAAAATGTTACTGTTTAGAAGCCTGGAGGAAGACCATGATCTGTATTGGCGGTTGGGGGGGATAATTGGCCTAGAGTGTGGCATGCATATTGCAATATGGTACTTTGGGAAATAAAGTAAAGGGTATAAGGTAAGTGTTGGGCAAAGTGAGACAGTTATTTGACCAATTGAAACTGACCCCAAACTGTTTTCACAGTCAATGAATGTCCCCTTCTAATGGGCCAACTTCCAACCCCAAGAGAATGTTAGCAAATCAACAGAGAAAGGAAGCATCCTGCATGCATGGAAAGGCTGAGAGGTTTCCTGTGCTGTGCACTATTTCTTAACAAGCGTTTTTTTCATTTCAAAATATACTTTTTTCACTCTCTTATTAAACAACACTGCTTATTTGTGAGCTAGATTCACAGTTTTTCATCATATCCCTTGGGGAATGGTCCTAACCAAATCATCAATGAAGAACAATATTATTTACTACTTCCCAGAGCTTACATAATTCAGTAATACAATTATAATGATATCTGAAATAACAACAACTGTTATACAAGTCATGTATTTCTATTTTTGGCAGCCTGCAGCATAGTAGTTTCTCAGTTCAGAGTAAGATTTTTAAGCAGTGTAAAACAAACTTCCCACCCTGGGGGTTACAGGGTTTATTGGTCTGCTAACTCTTTACTTCTGTTCTGTATATACCAATCTGACGTTGTCATTTTCATTCATTCCTCAACAGCTGGGTTTGGATCTGATCCTCGCATTCGACTTGGACTCTTCTTCTAAAACTGTTGAGCTCCTCTCTTTACCCGTAATGCCATAGTCACCTAACATACCTCAGATCTTGTTTGCTGCATTAGTATAAGGACATGATCACTGATAATTCTTGAGTGAGCATTATGTTATTGCTTTGAGTTAGTATTACTTCTTATATAGTACCCTTTTTGCTTTTTCCTCCCTATTTTATAATACTTGTATCTTTAAAGTTAAAATCTTTTATAGTCCCTTGTAATCTTTTTTTGAGTATTTCTTAAGTACCACTGTTGGTATTTCTTTCATACTTTTCAGTACCTTTATTACCATTGTTGGTATTTTTCTCATTTTTCCCTTTTCTCTTCTAGTGTCTATTAAAAATTCTTAATTGTTTTTCCTTTTGAGCTATAGCTATGTCTGAAAAATCTTTAGGTTTCAAAAAGTGCATGGCCTGTGGCCATAAAATTCCAAATTCAGATACACACTCTAAGTGCGTCTGTTGCTTAGGTCCAACTCATCTTGATTCAGATTGTGAGATATGTAAGGCATGTAATTCACAAGCCTTGATACATAGGAAAAATAAGTTAATTCTTAGAGGTTCAACAACCTCTGTGGCTCAACCCCCCCCCCCCCAAAAGTTGGTAAAAAGGAGATTCTCTCCTCTCTCTCTCTAAAGAATCAAGAAAAAGATCTCTGATTCATCTACCTCTGCGGCAGCAGTATCTGAACCCCTCCTGGTAAAGTAGCAAAAAAATCAGACCCAACCACTTCAGGTCCGAGACCTAGATTGGAAAAATCTTCTCTGATCTGGTCACCTCAACTTTTGCTGGATCAGATTTCTTCTTGGCTTCCATCCTGCTTTTTGGTACAATCGCCGAGGTGCCTTTCAAGACCATCTTCCACAGCTTCATCCATTCAGTCTTCCAAGAGTCTGACAAAAGCTGATGAGGACAGGATGATGAGGATGTTCCTCAGGATGGAGATTCAAATAGGAGTTCTTCCAGCTCTGACCCCATTGGGTCTGGAGACCCTTGTCAGTACCACTCCCTGTTGTTGGTTCCTTCTCCGATCAGATCTTTGGTGGAGCTGAAGTCCTAGAGTCATCCGCATTGGATCCAAAGATGTTGGCATCTTTGACTCTGATGGTGTCTCTGAGTGGTTCAGACTTCTCTTCCCTCTTTGGCTTCGACTTCCCATTTCCTTTCGACTTTGTGCCCAGAGCCCCAATCAGCCATGCCACTGGGACAAGTAGCCCAAACCGGTCTCCGGGTCACCCAGCAGGTTATATTAATCTCTCCTGACACTTCTCATCCCACTGAAGGAGTTCCTAGGAAGTGTAAAAGGAGGCACTTAGACCCTCTACAAGAGTCTGTCACAAAGGATACTGACTTTGAAGAAAGAGAAGGGTCCCCCAGATCACCACCTGATAGTGTCTCAATTAGTGACATCTTAGAACTGTTGAAACAAAGGGGAGGTTGGTGTCCCAGTAATCCTTTCCAAGAGGAGTCAGTGTTCCTGGTGGCCTTTGGCTCAGGGCCGTCTACCTCCTGGTTGATTCTGAATACCGATGAGTTCATTAATTTGGTCTCTTGACAGGCGTGGAAGTAGCCTAACATGACTGAGCCTATCCCTAAGAGACCAGATAGAATCCTGGCACCACCTAAGGATAGAACATATTGGAGCAAGGGAGTACCCATTGATGCCATGGTAGTAGCGGCAGCCACTAAGAAGGAACTGACAGAACTAAGTTCCTCTGTCCACCTCCATTAACATGGAGTCTAGGGTGTTGGACAGATTTTGGAAGCATGTCTATGCTTTAGTGACTTTTTGTCTTAGGTCACTGAACTACTTGGCACATTTTACGAGACGTCAGAGGGATATGATTAAGGAACTTTCCAAATCCCTCTCTGGGACCATATTTTCTGAGGTAGAAAGCACTATTTCCTGGCAGTTGGCTACCCTTCAGTATATTTCAAACTTGTCCATGAGGCTTATCTCCCGTGCAGCTGAAGGTACTTCTCAGGTGGTGGGTTCAGGCATTTCCATCAGAAGACATGCCTGGATGCATTTATGTGACTTTGTTGAACCCTTAAAATCTTCCTTCGGCAATACCCCTTTTCATGAAAGTTCCTTATTTGGCCCCGAGGTTAAAGATACACTCTCTAGGTGTGACCAGGAAGGAAAATCCCTATCTGTTGGGGGCACATGTTTTTTGACATCCTGGATAGACCTTTTCTAGGAACCAACGATGCGGACAGAAAATGTGGTTCAAAAAATCCCAGGATCCTTTCCAAGAGCCACATGGTGACAGTTCTCCCAGAGGCAGAGGGAGGAATTCTAATGGAAGGCGCCATTTGCACAGCAGAGGTGGTCTGCATAACCAGGGATCTAGAAATACCTTCATTGACAGATCATATCAGTGCTCCTGAAAGGAAACTTGAATGTCCACCTCTGTAGGCAGTTGGGGTTGTTTATCCCTGCACTAGATAGCCTGACTAGTAATTACAAAAGATTCATGGGTTGAGAGGATAATATCCAGAGGTTATATAATACCATTTTCCCATCCACCCCCACTGGTGTCAAACAAAATCCCCAATGTTATATCCAATCAAAGGGAAACAGCAGCAATAGAGATAAATAAGCTACTAGAAAAGAGAGTCATCCAAGTAGTACCCCCCCCCAGACCAGCAAGAATCCAGAACTTATTCAAGATTCTTTTAGTACCAAAGAAAACAGGAGACCGAGACTAATTATGGATCTCAGTGAACTAAACTGATCAGTTCAGTACACAAAGTTCCAGATGGCCATGGTACAGTCCATTCTGCCTTTTCTGCACTAGGATGATTGGATGTGCTTGAGGGATCTTCAGGATGCATACTATCACATAAAAATGAAGAGATGGTCCAGGAGATGTCTATGCTTCTGGCTGGGAGCCAGTCATTACCAATTCAGAGCCGTACCTTTTGGTCTTTCCACAGCCCCCAGAGTGTTTACCAAGTGTATGGCAGTAGCAGCAGCTCACTTAAGACTGAAAGGATTCTGGGTGTTTCCATATTTGGATGACTAGCTTATAACCACTTTGACCTGGCATCATCTGATTCAATCTTGAGTCTACGTACTCCAGTTATGCTCTCATCTGTGGATTTCTGTTAAATACAACAAATGTCATCTCAAACCAACTCCAATATTAATACATCGGTGCCTTCTTCAATATGGTCACTCAAACAGCTTCTCTCCCTCTGTCCAGAGTTCAAATAATTCAGTTACAGGTCAAAAAGATCATTCAGAAACCTTCTCTTTCAGCTTGCCTGATACTCCAAGCATTGGAATCCATGTCGGCAGCAGTCATTCTAGTATCGTTGGCAAGCTGACCAAACTGCAGAAGTGTGCGAACCAAATGCTCTACAATAAAACCACTGGTATATTGATGCTGTAGAAAATGCTGGTAGTCCACAAAGTAAAGCAAAAAATTTTATTGTAAGACAATAGAAAGCTGGTAAGCGCGTTCGTCCTCAACAAAAGAACTTCATCAGACAAATTAAAATCAAACACAGAACACATTTTAAGGACTCCCTTTGTGCTTCACATGATAGTAGCCACTCCCCTTAAGTAACAAAAATTTAAAAGGGCAATGCAAACTGTGATGTCAATGACAAAATGTTAAATAAATACATGTTACTAGGGATTCACTTTAGAAGATCGAATTCCGAAAATCTCGAACCTCATATGGTCGAGACCAAAAGATCGAGTTTTGGAAACTCGAGCTTCTAAAATGAAACGCAAAAAAAAAAAAAAAAAAGTCAAACATTGCTTTTGCAGGGGGGCGAAGCCCCTACACCCCCCTATTTAAATATACCAACTCCGAGATTGCGCTACAGTGGGGAAAAGGGAAATCTCCCATATTGCGCTGTATGTGGAAGTGCAAAACGGGAGATTTCCCACTTCCTGTCAACACCACAAAAAAGATAACATTACGTACACACAAAGCGTACAAGAAGCCTTGCCTCTGTGTGCATGTAACGTTTTAAGGTAAGTAAAGTGTTATTTTTTAAAATTTTACATATTCGATATACTGAAATGTCGATCATATGGTCTCGACCATATGACATTCGAGATTTCAGTATTTCGATTATGTAAAGTGCTTCCTAGTGCTATCTAGTAACATATTCTCTCTTTTCTAGTAAGGCAGACCATGCACCTCCCCTGATATCCATCGTGACACCATCAATAACAAAAAAATTAAGTGTGGTCACTGTTCTCTGAGGTGTGTTTATACAAAACATTTGTCTCTTTGCCTGTTCTTATTTCATACAAATGTTCATATATTCTGTTTTTAAACATTTACATTTTCTATCAGTTTTTCCAATGTAAATGTACTAGAAAAGAGAGAATTATACTGGCAGTTGTTATTAAATACGAACAACTGGCCAGGTTTAAATGAATCTCTCTCTATTAATTCCCTTTTAAAATTGAGAGCTTTAAACAGATGATTATTTATATATTTATTTATATATTTATTCATTGCTCTTTTAAAAAATTGTGAAGTGGATGATCTTTTTTATATATTTTCTATATTTTTTATATCTAGTAACATGTATTTAACATTTTGTCATTGACATCACAGTTTGTATTGCCCTTTTAAATTTTTGTTACTTAGGGGGAGTGGCTACTATCATGTGAAGCACAAAGGGTGTCTTTAAAATGTGTTCTGTGTTTGATTTTAATTTGTCTGATGAAGTTCTTTTGTTGAGGACGAAAGCGCTTACCAGCTTTCGATTGTCTTACAATAAACTTTTTTGCTTTACTTTGTGGACTACCAGCATTTTCTACAGCATCACTATACCAGTGGTTCTATTGTGGAGTATTTGATTCGCACACTTCTGTAGTTTGGTCAGTAGTTTCTTTCTGTCTTTTGGTGCTTACCATTGGCAAGGTGCCATTTAAAGATCCTTCACTGGATATTTGCAACTCAGTGGTCTACTGTCTATCAACCATTATACAATCAAGTCAAAATAATGCAAGCTTGCAAAAATTACCTTCTATGGTGGGTCCACTCCTGTCAAATGCAAGAAGGCCATCCTTTTGTTTTCCCTCATCCCAAAGTCATAGTGACCACAGATGCCTCTTAGATTGGGTTGTGGAGGAACTTCTTGGGAAGGACGTTCCAAGGCATATGGTCCCCTGTTGAAACCAACATGTGTATATCAATGTTCTGGAAATGAGAGCTGTCCTGTTAACATTGCAGGCCTTCCAAGACACACTCCCTACTGAGACTATTGCGATCTAGACAGAGAGTATGTCGCTGTGTTGGTACATCAGCAAAACAAGTGGGAACCATATCTTATCCTCTTTGTCAGGAAGCTATGACAGTGTGGCAATGGATGGATCTCATCCATTTGTTTTCTGATAGCAATGCACATTCTGAGGAAGACCAGCATGATTTCAGACAAGTTCAGCACGTCTGTTTTAATGCCTCATGAGTGGTCTCTCATCATGAAGGTGGTGGAAAGGAATTTCTGTCGGGACCAACCATGCTGTGATCTCTCTGCATCTCCCGTCAACAGCAAGTGCAGCAGGTTCTTTGCCCTGATCCCCCCAGTGGGAAGGTCCCTTAGAGACCCTCTACTTCACACCTGGCCCAGTCTCCTATATGCTTGCCCTACTATTATCCCTCATTCCAAAATTCCTTCAGAAAGCATCTTGCTTGAAGAGCACAGTTATCCTCAGTGCCCCTTACGGCCTAATTAGATCTGGTTTCCCCTTCCTTTGGCCTCATCTTCTACCTCCACCCTTTATCCAGCTCCAGATCTACTGTCTCGCTCAACAGACATGACGACATGACTCATTTGGACATTTCTGACCTCAGGTTGACCGCATGGTTTCTCCAGTTAAGTTGATTGCTAGACAGCCCAGGCTATCCTCCTGTTTGTCACATTCTGTTATCATCCCACAAAGCTTCCCCTAGAAAAATATGCAAAAGTAAATGGAAAAGATTTGTTTTTTGGGCACATAAAAATAATTTAGACCCCCGTTCAGCACCAGCTTCTAAGGTTCTTGACTTTTTAGCTACAGTTTTCAATGAAGGTTCTAGCTCCTCCACTGTAAGAGTAGAATTAGAAGCCATTTCTAATTTTCATGTAGAAGTAAATTATTTAACTTTTGCATCTTCGCAACTTTGCAAAGCTTTTCTTAGAGGAACTTACCTACTTAGACCTCCATTAAAAGACCATTCTCCTCCATGGGATTTAAACTTTGTTTTGCAGACTTTAACCTAGTCACCCTTTGAAGCATCAGCTACGTGTGAAGTAATATTTTTGACTTGGAAAACTGTCTTTTTAGTTGCTGTTATTTCTGCCTGATGAATATTGGAATTGCAGGCTTTGTCATCTAAACCTCCTTAATTGATTTTTCATAAGGATAGAGTATCTTTAAGGACCATTCCTTCCTTTCTACCTAAGGTGGTGTCATAATCCAGTATTAATCAGGTTATCAACCTTTTAGTCTTCTTTCCAAATTTCTCAACTAAAGGAGAATATATATTACACCTATTGGATGTTCACGGATAACTATGTTTTTATCCTTCCAGAACCAGACATTTGAGAAAATCAGAACAGTTATTTGTTTTCTTTTCAGATTCAAAATTAGGCAAGCTAGTTTCTAAAGTGACTTTTAGCTAAATGATGGTTGAGTGACTGTATTATCCTAATGTATAAAAAAGTGGATTTGACTTTACCAAAACCACAAAAAGCATATTCCATTAGATCTCTGACAACTTCTTCAGCCTTTGTGACTAGAACTTCCATGGATGATATTTGTGTAGCTGCAGTATAGGCAAATCCTCATACCTTTATTGCTCATTACATATTGGATATGGTCTCTAGAGGAAGAGCAGCCTTTGGCTCAGCTGCTCTCAGAAATATCCTTTGTTAGAGTCCTCATGGGATTTGGGTAACTGGGGACTCTGTCTCAACTGTTGAATAAATGAAATGAGAACATTAGATAAAAAAGTTCTGTACTCACCATAATGTTCCATTTGTGTTGTCCATTTTCATTCTTATTCAGCTTCCCTCCCACCATCCCCTTCCTTGCTTCAGTCTTGGAAAGATCGAAGGATACTGTAGAAGCTGCTGTTCCTTTAAGTCCCAGATTCTGTTATATTATCATTTCTTACTGCTTTGCAGGAATAAGGGGCACAGCAAACAAGATTTGACATATGTTAGGTGATTAAGGCATTATGGGTAAAGAGAGGAGTTCAAGAGTTTTAGTGTTCCACAAGCTGGAAGAAATGCCCGAGTTGGATCCTAGGATCCTATCCAAACCGAATTGTTCAAGAAGAATGAAAATGGACAACTCAGGTGGAACATTATGGTGAGTACATAACTTTTTTTTCTCCCATCCAGTATGTTCCTTGTGGCTCTCCCAGTATTTCCATTCTGTATATATCCCAGTTATTCCACTTTTCCTGTGCTGGTTAGGTGGTCTTTCCTTTAACAGTTGTCTTTCAGTACATATTACTTCCTCTCGTAAATCTATCACCTGTCTTATTTCATGTGAATTGTCTATTTTCTGTTTTCTTGTTATTACTTTTTAAGATAGCAAGAAATTTAGTGCTATCAAACTTCTCTTTGATAGCTTCCTCCTCTATCTTCCTTCCCAGTTTAAAAGATAGTCCACATCACAGACAAGTCCAAATTTTCTTGACAGTATCTCTATTAGGTCTACTGTTCCTTTTCTAAAGACTTCCAATCCATGACATGACCAAAAAATATGTACCCAGTTTCCCTCTTCCCTATTGTCACATCTCCAGCAGTTTTGGCTAACCATGGGGAGCATTTTATTTTACTTTTCTGGTTGTAAAAGTATTTGTGGTGGCACTTCCAACAGAATATTCTATTTTTTCTGGGTTTTGTTGTAGCCCTGGGGATTAGACATATCTCTTTCAATTCCTGTTCTGAAAAAAATATCTGCTCTTTCACTCCATATTATTTTCAAGTTTGCCATGTTATCCCACCTATTCCTTATTAATATTTTATAAAATCTGTTCACTATACCTTTATTGGTTGTTATGTCCTACTCTCAATTAAAAGTTTGACCACCTCTGGTTGAGATGAGTCCTTTTGTTTGTGCTGTCGCTCTGTATTAACTTAGAATTTGCAGCAGCCTACAGTGCTTCATCCTAGACCATTGATCTAGTTGATACAAGTCACACTCTTCTTCCAGTTCCATTCTACTGTCTCCTTATCTTAACTGCTCCCAAAAGTGTATTATCCTTTCTCTCTCATGTCACCCCTTGGTCAAACTTAAGTCAATTGCTGTCCTACCTGTGAATCTGTTTATTGGTTCAGCTCAATGCATAATCCTTGTATTGTAGAATCTTCTGTAGACCAAAAGATATCTTACTGATGCATCCCTTTCCCACCTCTTCACTTTGTAATAATTCCCATACATAGATTTGCCTTAGGACATCTCTTTTGCTGTCCTGACTCAAGAACATTTGTTTCCAGTTTGCCACATAATTGGAGTTTTGCAAATAATAAACCACTTTCAGGCTTGTGGCATTGAAACACTCTTGCAAGTGTCATACTGCCAATCCCTCCTCTTCTACTTGGAAGCAGCATATTCTGATCCTTAATCCTTGTCCATTGTCCTCTCCATACATACCTGTGGGTTTCTTGTTTCAAGATAAACCAATACCCACTTCTGGGTTTGCCTGAAATGCCTGACCAGTGTGCACTATTAAGATACTACAAGCATCTTTAATATCTGTATTCTTTGCTCCGTGTTACATGGCAAGAATCTCCACCTTTTCACATTAACAAAGATTTTTTTTCTTTTACCTCTTTCCAAGTCTGAATACAGGATTGCTCTGTATCTATTACTAGCTAGACTTCTAAATACTTAAATTTGTAATGGCCCCATAACTGAGGGAAGATCTGAACTAAATTTGTTGTAGGCATGTAATTCAAAGTCACTGCCTTAGTTTTTCTCCTCCTTGATCTTGTACCCCGATAATCAGACGTTGTCTCAATACACTGAATAATTTAGAGATACCTGTCTCTGGGTCAGTTAGCTATACTAATATGACATCAGCAAATAATGCTAATTTATTTACCCTTTGATCTCAAATCTCCTTATTTTTTTGTTCTAAAGGCTGTAAGTGTAGTGCAAACATGAGCAGTGACAGAGGGCAATCTTGCCTGGCTCCCCTCTCGATTTCAAAATCTTGGGGACAGTAACAATTATTTTTATATCTATGCATTTGACCCTTTGTATATTTCTTGACGCAACTCAGTGAAATCAATTGGGTAAGCCCATTTTGTGCATTATATTGCAAAGGTAATTCCATTTTACTATGTTGAATGCCTTCTCATCATCTGGCTCTACCAGAAGGAGTTGCTGCTTATTTTTTCTGGCCCGGCTCTGAATCAGTCTGCTGCCCCTTTATAATGCATAATTGGTCTAGATGTATCATTCTGGGCAATAATTCTGATAGTCTCTGTGTAAAGATTCCCATAAATGCTTTATAATCACGATTTAATACTGATAGCCTATGAGACCCTGGAAGGGATGTGACCTTGCCTTCCTTTGGAATAACTGCTATAACAGCACAGCATAAGGAATATGATGTCAGCTTTATTTGTAATATGCCATGGAATACTTCCTCCCATATAGGAAGAGTGCTCCCAGTCCTTCCACATTTTAGTGGGACAACTTTCCTATCCAGAAGTTTTCCCTGATGCAAGCTTCTGTAGCTTGCATTCTATTTCCTGGTGTGTAATGCATTTCATTAATGTTAGCACCTCCTCCCCTGTCAAATGTGGTAATTCTACATTGTATAGAAAGTGTTCTAATTTCCATTTCCCTTCTAGAATTACCTGCTGTGCCTGGTATATAGTAGCATAAAAGCTTCTGAAAATATTTTGTATTTCTATGGGTTCCCTCACCAACCACCCCATTATTTGACTCTCTTTTTAATACACTCCTTTCCGTCTTTTGCTGTCTCAGTTTTGCTGCTAAATATTTTTGAAGTTTTGAGGTATTCTCATAGTACCATAATTGAAAGGGTCTTTGACCCCTACCTAATATATCATACAATTGCCTTTCTTCTGTATTTAGTAGATCCCTGAATTCACATTGTTCCAGGTCTGTTAATGGTGTTACAAGTGATTGCGAGCACTTCAGTCTTTCTAGGTGTTAACTCCTTTGTTGCTTTCTTATTAACCACTCTTCCTTTTTATACTGAACTAGAAATCTAATTTCTTGTTTAAAAGTGTCCCACTTCTGTATCTTGGTTGCAAAGGCTCTAATCAACGTGATACTGAGTCAGATACCATTTTGGAAGTCCCCTGGGCTAGGGTTAGTTTTGTTGTTTCTCTAAATCAATAGCAGCAGGGATATTGGCATTAAACTGAGTTTGAAGTGCCAATGAGTCTTTAGTTCTGAAGGTGAAATAGCTGTGAAACTGAGGTTGAAATGAATTACTTAGTATATTTTAGAGGGGTGTATTATGAGGTGGTTTGAGGAGGGAATATTTGTTTTCTTGATTGTTACTGTAGACGTTGGTGTTCCGTGGTGATGTGAAGGTAAGGTTTTATTAATTTAAGATAAGTGGTCTTGCTATATTTGGGAATGTTTTGGGTTAGGTTAACTGTAAAATTTTAGATAATTCTAAAAAATATTATTAGTTGCAATACATAAGGCAAGAAGGATTTAGTGATATCTGGTGCTATATGTAAATGAAAGGGATGGGATGTCTGAGGAAGTGAAAAGTAGGTCAGGGTGTTTTGGTAAGTTTAGCAAGTGAGTGATACAAGGATTGTTTAATAGGAAGTGGTTAGACTAGTTGGTGTTACTGGGTATCATATAAAGGGAATGATGAAAGGCTAGGGTGGAGAGTGCAGCAAAGCTGAGCAGGAGGAGACTAAAGGGAACCAGGCTAACACCAAGCCAGAATCTCCAGAAACTATCAGTTGTGCTAACATGTCAGTCTGCAGTGCGTTAAATGAAGCGGTTTGTTGTATTAAGTGAACCTGTTTGGTTTTAATTTTTTGAAAAGAAAAACAAGAAAATAGGGTAGGTTTGCTAAAGTAATAAAATATGTACCAAGGTGATATCCACAGTGGTCACAACTTCTACTGCTGCAGGTTATAGGATGCACACTAGGGACAGAGTGCCAAGAAGGCAGTCCTAGGCAGGGTAGAACACCAGGAGGATTGCAGATACAGAATGAAGACTATACAGATACAACTTGGCCAGTCTGTTTGGACACAGACGGGGAGATCACCAAGTGAAGAGAGACGAGCAGCTTCTAGTCTTTGATAAGGCAAACGCATACAGCATGGGTAAATTTCGTTATTACCTGTAATACCTCGATTTACAACTTTTTGAAAGTATTTGCAAACTAAATATGCTCAAGTACCTTAATGAAGCTGACTGCCTCACATTGTAAATGTGCTGGCTTACTTGTGGCAGGAGCTTTTATGTTTTGCACTGCAGTGGCCCTGAGGAGAGAGACTAGAGATCATTGAATCTGAAACTGAGTAACTTATTCAAAGAAAACAAAAATATTTCAAAGTTTAAAAAACTGTAAGGAGGAACGGCAGTCTCAAAAAATAGGTGTAGGGCTTTTCTGTTACAGTCAGTACTTTTTTTTTTTTTTTTTCCTGCATGGCCTTTTGCAGAGAAAAATGCATGTATGATGTTTATCGCAATTTTAAATGTGAATGCAACATTCATAGGGGAAAATATAAACAGGGTGAAGATCTATTCCATAAATATGGAGAAGCAACAAAGTTTTTTTTAACATGTAATGATTATTTTTCTGTCTTGTACTTTCTGATTTCAGTGGTTTTAAGGTGTCATTTACATTGCAACTCACGTGTTGACTGTAGCACATCATTTCCCCATATAAACATTTATCCTTTTTTAAGTAATGTCCTCATTCATTATTCCCAGTGCATTATTTTTATGGAGTCTTCCCTCTTTTGAAAACTGTTTCAACTCCTTTGTTTGTCCATTTTTTTTTTGGAAAACAGGAAAGAGCTTTGCAGAAGTCTGTCTCTCTCTGGAAGTGTCCATATTTTTCTTTTCTGCTCCTGTTGACTGGTTGCATGTGCCCTCACCATGTTATTCTGCCTCCATCTGTTTTCTCTTTGCTAGTTCATCTTGTGCCTCTCAAGGGTCTCTGTAGGTTTTTCATCCATGTAAATAGAAGACTTGAAGCAATACAAGATGCATTAGCTTGAGACGTCTCTGCAGAGCCTTATAGATGGAAGAAAAAAATTCTGTATGTTTGTGTTGTAAGGAAAAGTCATTATTGACATAAATTCTTGTTTTACCAACCTTTAAGATTGTTCCTTCCTCCACAAAATATGTCTTTCCATATATTTCCGCAGTTTAATCATAATCAGTGTGATCTTGAATGCTTTCTCAGTCTCAGTTTGTGAATATTTACTCTCTCTACATACTCACACACACACATATATATATATATATATATATATATATATATATATATATATATATATATATATATATATACATACATATATATATATACACACACACACACACACACACACACACACACACACACACACAAAATCCAGTAACACTTCCTTGCAGGCTATAACCCCCCACCCCCTTTGGCCCAGGAAACCCATACCATGTATTTAAATTTAATAAATACTCTATGTGCTCTTGATATTTTAATATCATCAATAGACATTCCAGTCCATGTGCCAAGGCATTTTCTTATGAAGTCCTTTACAGTCCTACTTTGTTCTGGTATTGCTATAAAACTCATGTTGTCTCTGCATGACGTATCCACACGTTTAGCCAGTTTCTTTGCCATTTGTTTATATTTTAATTGCCGTTGGACCATTTTACTTTCATCTCCTTTTCTGTCGTTAGCATATCAACTATTTCCTCTGAATGCCTAGCTAAAGCTTCTGTTTCCTGCAATCCAACAACGACCCACCTGTCTTGAAAATCTCAGAATTTATTTGGTCAGTCTTTCCTTTATTTTTTTTTAATCACCTTTATTGAATTATCACTTGTAACATAGGCAAATTTGCATTCATATAAAAGTAATCAAACTATATTAACACGACAAACATTATACTTCACTTATATTGCTATATATCATATACCCTCAGCAATATTACATACATTATTCAATTCCTGCTTTTTTTTTAAACAACACAAATACCCTGAAGGACATCCTCCAATGGCTATCCATAAATTGTCCACAAGAAACCATTGTCCACAAGAAACCATAGTGCTCGAGGACTTTAACATCAACTGGAACACCTGTTCCTCAGACTCCCCTAGCACCCACTTAAATTTGTATAACTTTACCCATCTCATATCCTCCCCCACCAGAATCAGTGAGCCCCATAACAAAGAAAGTATACTAGACTGGATTCTCATAAACAACCACCCCCACATGTGTAAAACAGGCACTCATCTCGAGGATATAAGTGATCACTACCTCACTTATTATTTCTTATTTCTTCTTTAAATGTATTGTCAATGAACTGTAATTAAATGGTATTTAACCAATTATGTAAATTAAAACAACCCATATAAAGTTTGGTTTCAACAAACATTTCATTGCAACTTGAAAAAGCCTGACACACAGTCAGGCGAAAGCACTTGTTTTAAATAAAGTTCTTTTTCTCTAATATTTTGGATCCTCGAGTTTCCTTATTTTGGAACATTTACTGTCTTGGTTTTGCCTGGGACTCTACTTGGAATCACTACCTCACTTATATACTTAGGCAGAAAAATGATATCCCTCAGCCACTCACCTTCAAAACTATAAGGAGCAATATAAACTTTATAAAAGCTAATTTTCAAAGCAAGCTCAAGTCATGTGACTGGACTCATCTAAGACACCTCCCTCTAGATGAAGCAGGTGCTTCCTTTAACTGTAAGTTTCTTGCTATCCTTGACAAGCATGCTCCTACTAGAACAGTCAGAACCAATAAAAATGTAGCACCATGGCTATCACAAGATACCAGACAAAAAAATCATAAGAAAGAATAAAGCCTGGGCCTCATGGAGGACCACCAAATCCCCAAAGGACCAACTTTTATACAAACAACTTAGGAATGATGCAGAAAAGTGCATAACGATGGACAAAAAAAACTGTTACTGTCCCCTGCAATAGAAACACCAAAATCAACCACAGAAATTCTGGTCTACTTTGAATAACCTCCTCCACCCAGGACATTCCACTATGCCTATCCCCTTGACTACACTCCAAAAACCTCCAGAAAATGTGGCTAACACCTTTAATGCCTTCTTCACTGAAACTATTCAATCCCTCGCCAACAACCTGGCCCCCAATAGCAAAAAGTACTGTCAACCCCACACCCAAATCACATTTGTCCTTCAGCTTTCAACCAGTACCGACATCACTTATCAAGTCACTAATTAAGAAACTAAAGCCTACCCACCCTATTGGCGGACCTCCTCCCAGCAGAGTATCTTCAGAAAGCCGCAGATGAACTAGCATACCCCATCTCAATACTAATCAGTAGAACTATTGTCAAAGCCTGTATTCTCTACATATGGAAGATCTCCCACATTATTCCTCTTCATAAAGGGGGTACTTCCACTGAAAACTCAAACTATAGACCTATAGCCATACTGTCACCCTTGGCAAAAATTATGAAAAAATGTATCCATAAACAATTCCTACCCTATCTCAATCTGAACAATCTTCTAGCCTCCACCCAACATGGTTTCAGATCATACCATAGTACAACCTCAGCCCTCCTTTCCTTTTCTCATACAGTAAATCAAAATCGCAATAACAAACTCTCCTCTGCCCTTTTCTTAGACCTTTCCAAGGTATTCGACATAGTAAACCACCAGTTATTACAATGTACACTAAAAACACTCACACTAGATAACCAAGCAATTCTCTGGTTTCAGTCCTATCTAAGTGGCAGACAACAAGCTGTATTATGGCAGGGGAATCTATCCACCCTAGTATCAGTCATCTTTGCAGACCCTCAGGTGGTCCATATTAGGGCCACTCCTTTTCTCCATTTTCATTAATGATTTGAATACAGCCATCCCAAAAGCAACTTGTATTCAGTATGTGGATGACTCTACCTTTATCTGTTCCACTACCTCTCCCACAGATTTATAGAAATTATTACAAAGCACCTTTAATAAGGTGGAAAACTGGCTCACCCAACGGCGGCTCCTGTTAAACCCAAATAAAACAAAGCTGTTACTCTTAACCCCCACTCGTAAAGTTCCTTTGCTGTTACTTACCATAAAATCCAACAATGGAACCATAATTTCCCCAGAACCTATTACTAAGCAACTGGGAGTATTAATCGAAAACAATCCCAAGTTCAATGCTCATCGACCGAACTATTAAGACAGTAAATAAAAAACTTGGCTCTTTATATAAGATTAAACAATTCCTTACCCAATCTGCTAGGACAGTAATTGCCCAAACACATTTACTTTCTACCCTGCTATATGCCTCTCTGATTCTTACAAATCTAAGTAAATCTGACCTAAATAAACTCACTTGCTGCTACAATAACTGCCAGATTTGCCACAGTTTCACCATATAGACAACACCATTGTCTGAACCTTGTAGCTCTAGGCTGGCTAGAACTACCCTGTCAAATTCAGTATAATCAACTAATAGTTGCACACAAAATTCTCTATCAACCAGAAATTACACCCATACTTAAAAATATCATCATCCCATACAGCAACCTAAAAACTCTCTGTTACTCTAATAGAATGCTAGTTCAAACTGTTAAAACCAACAACTTAGCTGGTGACTCTCTGTTTACTA